>NW_028160856.1:0-18446 GCF_964263955.1 Coregonus lavaretus
TCTCTCTGTCTCTGTCTCTGTCTCTCTCTCTCTCTCTCTCTCTCTCTCTCTCTCTCTCTCCCTCCATCTAATAGCTTTCCTCATTAAATTTTTTCTGTGTTTTTTCTTGTAAAAGTGGGACTATTATGGGACATCTATTATCATGGGACATCTATTATTATGGGACATCTATTATCATTTGACATCTATTATCATGGGACATCTATTATCATGGGACATCTATTATCATGGGACATCTATTATGGGGACATCTCTAATGCTTTCAGTTTCACACCACATCTCTAAGACGAGTATGGGAATAAGACAGAGAGCAAAGAGAGATAAAAGTTGGAGGGAAGTAGACAGACGAGACAATATGTTTAGCAAGATAAATGATTTGTCTGTCTTAGTGAACAAGCCCATACAAAGGAAGACTGTTTAAGTGAACTCATGACATAGTAAACACCTTTTTACTAAATCCAGTAAAACTGTGTCCTCGACAATACAGCTATTGTTGTGTAATACAAGTACACTCTTATCGTAAATTATAATATGCTGAAATCATAGAGAAAGACAATCAGTGCCTCTCCAGTATTACTGAGGTGATAATGTTGTCGTATTGTCCAAACTCAAAGCCTTTGAGATGATAGATGCTGTATCTACAACAGAACGCACCTGAGGGTTTTTCACACTACTGAGCCAAACCAAGCTGTCCTGAGCTGACCTGGTTATACCATAGCTGCTGGAGCTGTGATGAAAAGGGTATTCCTGTACCTAAACAGGCCTACTGCTAGTGTGAAAAGGGTATTCCTGTACATTGTTTTTACATTTTTGGCATGTACAGATGCTTTTATCCAGAGCGACTTACAGTAGTGAGTGCATAAACTTTTCATACTGGTCCCCCTTGTGAATCGAAACCCACAACCCTGGTGTTGCATTCGCCATGCTCTACCAACTGAGCTACCTAAACAGACCTACTGCTAGTGTGAAAAGGGTATTCCTGTACCTAAACAGACCTACTGCTTGAGGGCATGTCGTGTATATGCAGAGCCAGGTAAATTATAAAACCATTTGGTAGATACAGGAGGTGACAGACTGCATCCCTCACAGCCATTGGTTCCCACGATTTTTTGGAAAGTGGCACACCTTAACGGGATTCAAAATTCTGCGGCACACCTACAATTTCCCTGTGAATTTATTTAGTGGCAAATTAATTGACCTCCATCTCATCTGATCCATACTGCAAATCATCTATTTTCTGTGCCAAATGTTTTTTTATAGGTTAAATAGGGTTTATTTGAAATATCTTCATAGTTTTCATAGTTCCTTACTCATGATTGTAAAGAGCATCCAGCGAATCTGCCCAGGAAAGAACAACATGTGGTTCCGGTAAAATAGGTCTTTAGATTTGAACGGTTTGGGCTACAGATGAGCAGTTTTCTGCATTGTAAAGGCGCAACCAAGGACACAAAGCCATGCTCCGTTTGTTTCTATGGCAGAGGCTGTGTAATAGGTAATGCCAGAGCCATATATTAAGAAATAAAATGACTGGCTAAGCCTAATCAGACTTGCCTGTGGTAATGGTTTTTACAGCCGAAGTAAACATTTACAAATGACTTTGCTCGTGATGCGCGCCCCTCAAATGATACAATCCAGTGGAGGCTGCTGAGGGGAGGACGGCTCATAATAATGTCTGGAACGGAGCAAATGGAATGGCATCAAACACATAGAAACCATGTGTTTGGTACCATTCTGCTGATGCCGCTCCAGCCATTACCACGAGCCCGTCCTCCCCAATTAAGGTGCCACTAACCTCCTCTGCTACAATGTTAACAACAGCCTGAGCACACTGGACTTGACAGTGATACAGATGTAACCATGTGCCATTTAATGTTTTATCTAACCGCCACTAGTGCTCCCAAGTAGAAATTCCATGTGCATTCCACAGGTTGCATTTATAAGTGAGTGTTCAAAATAATATTCAAGATTAGGAAAAGTTTCGTAGGTCACCTGAGAATTCCTCAAGGCACACCGGTTGGGAACCACCCACTGGGCAAAAATCTGGTTGAATCAATGTTGTTTCCACATCATTTCAACCCAAAGGTTAAATGTGATGACGTTGAATCAACTGATTGGATTTGAAAAAAAAGTTATCCATTTAAGAGAATTTCATTTATTTTTTTTTACCAAACTTTTAACCTAAATCCAATGACATGGTACATTTTGGGTTGGATTTCACGTTAGTTGACAACTCAACAAAATGTAAATCAAAACTAGACGTTGAACCCAGTGGGCCCCAGGACCAAGTTTGGGAAACCCTGATATAGCTGATTGGTGATCATTGAAGAAGAGAGGAATGTGTTCTCTCCTTGACCTTTCTCTAGTCTGGATCATTA
This sequence comes from Coregonus lavaretus, assembly GCF_964263955.1. Taxonomy (NCBI): domain Eukaryota; kingdom Metazoa; phylum Chordata; class Actinopteri; order Salmoniformes; family Salmonidae; genus Coregonus; species Coregonus lavaretus. Next base: position 2,376 of record NW_028160856.1, read on the forward strand.
CTGTAGATGGAGAATACTGTTGACATTAATTCAATAGGAAGACGGTAGCCTACTCTTCATTAGAAGTCACATATTTAGAAATGTAACATTTGCTCAAAGATTTCAAGAGGAAGCAGTGAGGACTGGACTAATACTGTTATGGTTTTTTTCCCCCAAAAAAATAATTGGCTGCCGCTGTTTTGATATTCCCTCTAGCAAGTTGCAGTACATAGTACAGGGTAAAGAGATGGGTGAATATAACCTGGATGATTGCCCATTGCCAACACCACACCATGCAGGAGGACTCTTCCACATGAAAAAATACTACAGTTTACTATAGAATACTACAGTACTTACTATAGAATACTGTAGTAAACTGTAGTATACTGTAGAATACTATACCACACTTTAGTAACCCTCGATCATGTGTAGTACTTACTATAGCGTTTTGGAATATACTGTAGAATACTATAGTAAATACTTCAGTATTATCCATAAAAAACACTGTAGTAAATACTACAGTAATGTCCGCAAAAACACTACAGTTTTTTAACTGTAGTAATACTACAGTATTTAATTTGCATATACCCTACCCATTCCCCTCCCCATATCTCAATTTGTGCCACCCATAGGTGAGAAACCTACAAACCAAGTATAGACCATATATTGTGTTCCCTACAGGTTATAGGAAAGAGCAGAAGCTCTGAACCTATCTGTTCAGACCCCAGTCCTACCTACAGGTTATAGGAAAGAGCAGAAGCTCTGAACCTATCCATTCAGACCCCAGTCCTACCTACAGTACGTACTAGTTTTCTCTTTTACTATTTCTCCAGTAGGTTTCCTCAAGGAGAAATCCCCCACTTCTATGTCAAAGAAGGCACAGTGATGCCGAAACGTTGGGAGTTTACCCATATATATATATATATATATATATATATATATATATATATATATATATATATATATATATATATATATACAGTATATTTAGAGAGTGTGCGACTCTCTTTATTAATTTTTTATATCTTAAAGATAATAAAACAAGAACACTATAGTAAATATACTAGAGTAATGATCACAAAAAACACTACAGTAAATACTAAATAATACTAAATAATAAATAATAAATAATAAATAATAATACATTCTGCAAAAAACTACAGTGAATAATATAGTATTGATACCACAGTATACTATAGTATTTTTTCATGTGGGCTGGTACACTCTCTGTAAAGGTGCTGTTGGGTAAATGCACAGAAAGTATTTGAAAAGTGAGCAGTGAAGTGTTTCATGTCTACCAGACAGAGACTTTCAAAGGGAGACTGTCCCCCTTTCCTCTCATTCCACCGCCTAGTGTGTGTGTGTGTGTGTGTGTGTGTGTTTGTGACATACAGAAGTAAGGGAGCCCGGGGGAACGAGACCACAGTGTTTTCAAAGATTGCACTTTATTACAGTGCAGAAGATTGGTCTGGACAAGGATCACTGATTCTCTCTCTCTTTCTCTCTCCTCCTCCTCCCTCTCTTTTTCTCTATCTTTCTCTCTCTCTCTTTCTATTTCTCTCTCTATTTCTCTCTTTCTATTTCTCTCTCTCTCGATCCTCATATCCCCTGACAGACAGACAGTCAGAGCTATTATCCCGATGGCTAAGATTAAATATAAAAGAAACAAATAAATAAATAAGGCAAGCATGAGAAATGGTGAAAGTTATCTTATTAAAACTTGAAAGGGGAATGCTAGAGGGATGGCAGGGCAGAACATACACACTGGTGGGAGGAGAGGAGGGGAGGAGAGGAGGGGAGGAGGGGAGGAGGAGAGGGGGAAGGAGAGGAGGGGAGGAGAGGAGGGGAGGAGAGGGGGGGAGGAGAGGAGGGGAGGAGGGGAGGAGAGGAGGGGAGGAGAGGAGGGGAGGAGAGGGGGGGAGGAGAGGGGGGAGGAGAGGAGGGGAGGAGAGGGGGGAGGAGAGGAGGGGAGGGGAGGAGGGGAGGAGAGGGGGGGAGGAGAGGAGGGGAGGAGAGGGGGGAGGAGAGGAGGGGAGGAGAGGGGGGAGGAGAGGAGGGGAGGAGAGGAGGGGAGGAGAGGGGGGGGGGAGGAGAGGAGGGGATCCACTCAACCTGTTGGCCACTGTATGTATGTGTGTGTGAGGGCGTAAGTGTTTATGGATGTGTGTGTAGCTGATCATTGTACTGTATAAGCATTCTTATTCCATATTGTTATGTCTACCTGTATTGTGAATGTTGTTGTTGATATACAGTACCAGTCAAACGTTTGGACACACCTACTCATTCAAGGGTTTTTCTTTATTTTTACTATTTTCTACATTGTAGAATAATAGTGAAGACATCAAAACTATGAAATAACACATATGAAATCATGTAGTAACCAAAAAAGTGTTAAACAAATCAAAATATATTTTTTATATTTTATATTCTTCAAAGTAGCCACCCTTTGCCTTGATGACAGCTTTGCACACTCTTGGCATTCTCTCAACCAGCTTCATGAGTAATGCTTTTCCAACAGTCTTGAAGGAGTTCCCACATATGCTGAGCACTTGTTGGCTGCTTTTCCTTCACTCTGCGGTCCAAATCATCCCAAACCATCTCAATTGGGTTGAAGTTGGGTGATTGTGGAGGCCAGGTCATCTGATGCAGCACGCCATCACTCTCCTTCTTGGTCAAATAGCCCTTACACAGCCTGGAGGTGTGTTTTGGGTCATTGTCCTGTTGAAAAACAAATGATAGTCCTACTAAGCGCAAACCAGATGGGATGGCGTTTCGCTGCAGAATGCTGTGGTAGCCATGCTGGTTAAGTGTGCCTTGAATTCTAAATAAATCACTGACAGTGTCACCAGCAAAGCACCATCACACCTCCTCCTCCATGCTTCACGGTGGAACCACACATGCGGAGATCATCCGTTTACCTACTCTGCGTCTCACAAAGACACGGCGGTTGAAACCAAAAATCTCAAATGTGGATTTATCAGACCAAAGGACATATTTCCACTGGTCTATTGTCCATTGCTCGTGTTTCTTTGCCCAAGCAAGTCTCTTCTTCTTATTGGCGTCCTTTAGTAGTGGTTTCTTTGCAGCATTTCGACCATGAAGGCCTGATTCACGCGGTCTCCTCTGAACAGTTGATGTTGAGATGTGCCTGTTACTTGAACTCTGTGAAGCATTTATTTGGGCTGTACAGTCGTGGTCAAAAGTTTTGAGAATAACACAAGTATTTGTCTTCACAAAGTTCGCTGCTTCAGTGTTATGAGATATTTTTGTCAGATGTTACTATGGTATACTGAAGTATAATTACAAGCATTCCATAAGTGTCAAAGGCTTTTATTGACAATTACATTAAGTTTATGCAAAGAGTCAATATTTGCAGTGTTGACCCTTTTTTTTTCAAGACCTCTGCAATCCGCCCTGGCATGCTGTCAATTAACTTCTGGGCCACATCCTGACTGATGGCAGCCCATTCTTGCATAATCAATGCTTGGAGTTTGTCAGAATTTGTGGGTTTTTGTTTGTCCACCCGCCTCTTGAGGATCGACCACAAGTTCTCAATGGGATTAAGGTCTGGGGAGTTTCCTGGCCATGGACCCAAAATGTTGATGTTTTGTTTTTCCGAGCCACTTAGTTATCACTTTTGCCTTATGGCAAGGTGCTCCATCATGCTGGAAAAGGCATTGGTCGTCACCAAACTGTTCTTGGATGGTTGGGAGAAGATGCTCTCGGAGGATGTGTTGGTACCATTCTTTATTCATGGCTGTGTTCTTAGGCAAAATTGTGAGTGAGCCCATTCCCTTGGCTGAGAAGCAACCCCACACATTAATGGTCTCAGGATGCTTTACTGTTGGCATGACACAGGACTGATAGTAGCGTTCACCTTGTCTTCTCCGGACAAGGTGTTTTCCGGATGCCCCAAACAATCGGAAAGGGGATTCATCAGAGAAAATGTCTTTACCCCAGTCCTCAGCAGTCCAATCCCTGTACCTTTTGCAGAATATAAGTCTGTCTCTGATGTTTTTCCTGGAGAGAAGTGGCTTCTTTGCTGCCCTTCTTGACACCAGGCCATCCTCCAAAAGGATTCACCTCACTGTGCGTGCAGATGCACTCACACTTGCCTGCTGCCATTCCTGAGCAAGCTCTGCACTGGTAGTGCCCCGATCCCGCAGCTGAATCAACTTTAGGAGACGGTCCTGGCACTTGCTGGACTTCCTTGGGCACCCTGACGCCTTCTTCACAACAATTGAACCTCTCTCCTTGAAGTTCTTGATGATCCGATAAATGGTTGATATAGGTGCAATCTTACTAGCAGCAATATCCTTGCCTGTGAAGGCCTTTTTGTGCAAAGCAATGATGACGGCATGTGTTTCCTTGCAGGTAACCATGGTTAACAGAGTAAGAACAATCTGAGGTGCAGTTAACTCTAATGAACTTATCCTCTGCAGCAGAGGTAACTCTGGGTCTTCCATTCCTTTGGCGGTCCTCATGAGAGCCAGTTTCATCATAGTGCTTGATGGTTTTGCGACTGCACTTGAAGAAACTTTCAAAGTTCTTGAAATGTTCCGTATTGACTGACCATCATGTCTTAAAGTAATGATGGACTGTCGTTTCTCTTTGCTTATTTGAGCTGTTCTTGCCATAATATGGACTTGGTCTTTTACCAAATATACCACCCCTACCTTATCACAACACAACTGATGACACCTACCTCATGAAGCTGGTTGAGAGAATGCCAAGAGTGTGCAAAGCTGTCATCAAGGCAAAGGGTGTCTACTTTGAAGAATCTCAAATATTTTGATTTGTTTAACACTTTTTTGGTTACTACAGTGAGGGAAAAAAGTATTTGATCCCCTGCTGATTTTGTACGTTTGCCCACTGACAAGAAATGATCAGTCTATAATTTTAATGGTAGGTTTATTTGAACAGTGAGAGACAGAATAACAAAACAAAAATCCAGAAAAACGCATGTCAAAAATGTTATAAATTGATTTGCATTTTAATGAGGGAAATAAGTATTTGACCCCTCTGCAAAACATGACATAGTACTTGGTGGCAAAACCCTTGTTGGCAATCACAGAGGTCAGACGTTTCTTGTAGTTGGCCACCAGGTTTGCACACAACTCAGGAGGGATTTTGTCCCACTCCTCTTTGCAGATCTTCTCCAAGTCATTAAGGTTTCGGGCTGACGTTTGGCAACTCGAACCTTCAGCTCCCTCCACATATTTTCTATGAGATTAAGGTCTGGAGACTGGCTAGGCCACTCCAGGACCTTAATGTGCTTCTTCTTGAGCCACTCCTTTGTTGCCTTGGCCGTGTGTTTTGGGTCATTGTCATGCTGGAATACCCATCCACGACCCATTTTCAATGCCCTGGCTGAGGGAAGGAGGTTCTCACCCAAGATATGACGGTACATGGCCCCGTCCATCGTCCCTTTGATGCGGTGAAGTTGTCCTGTCCCCTTAGCAGAAAAACACCCACAAAGCATAATGTTTCCACCTCCATGTTTGACGGTGGGGATGGTGTTCTTGGGGTCATAGGCAGCATTCCTCCTCCTCCAAACACGGCGAGTTGAGTTGATGCCAAAGAGCTCCATTTTGTTCTCATCTGACCACAACACTTTCACCCAGTTCTCCTCTGAATCATTCAGATGTTCATTGGCAAACTTCAGATGAGCATGTATATGTGCTTTCTTGAGCATGGGGACCTTGCAGCCGCTGCAGGATTTCAGTCCTTCACGGCATAGTGTGTTACCAATTGTTTTCTTGGTGACTATGGTCCCAGCTGCCTTGAGATCATTGACAAGATCCTCCCGTGTAGTTCTGGGCTGATTCCTCACCATTCTCATGATCATTACAACTCCACGAGGTGAGATCTTGCATGGAGCCCCAGGCCGAGGGAGATTGACATTTCGTTTGTGTTTCTTCCATTTGCGAATAATCTTAGCAACTGTTGTCACCTTCTCACCAAGCTGCTTGGCGATGGTCTTGTAGCCCATTCCAGCCTTGTGTAGGTCTACAATCTTGTCACTGACATCCTTGGAGAGCTCTTTGGTCTTGGCCATGGTGGAGAGTTTGAAATCTGATTGATTGATTGCTTCTGTGGACAGGTGTCTTTTATACAGGTAACAAACTGAGATTAGGAGCACTCCCTTTAAGAGTGTGCTCCTAATCTCAGCTCGTTACCTGTATAAAAGACACCTGGGAGCCAGAAATATTTCTGATTGAGAGGGGGTCAAATACTTATTTCCCTCATTAAAATGCAAATCAATTTATAACATTTTTGACATGTGTTTTTCTGGATTTTTTTGTTGCTATTCTGTCTCTCACTGTTCAAATAAACCTACCATTAAAATTATAGACTGATCATTTCTTTGTCAGTGGGCAAACGTACAAAATCAGCAGGGGATCAAATACTTTTTTCCCTCACTGTACATTATTCCATATGTGTTATTTCATAGTTTTCATGTTTTCACTACTATTCTACAATGTAGAAAACAGTAAAAAAATAAAGAAAAACCCTTGAATGAGTAGGTGTGTCCAAACGTTTGACTGGTACTGTATGTGGTATTGGAAACAGTGGTGTAAATAATGTGTTTTTCTACAGAGAGGGAGAACACAAAGGATTCAGCCAGTCTGTTCCATTATCCAGACCGTCACTCTCAGTCTGTCTCTGTCTCATCATCATCACTTTTTTTTCCAGACTTAATGAGGCCTCTCTTTCCATCCAAACAAGCAAAGACTATATGAAGTCCATTTTGTTGTGGTTGGCATTGGGGCGGCACATCTTCAAGACTAATTACCTTTCTCTCCTCAGTTATTTATTTATGCTCAGCAACCGCTCAGGTTGTTGCCCAGACGTTAATATGTGTGTTCAATAACCTCTCAAACCTCTGTTTCTCCATCGTTAAAGATGAGGCTAGGCTAGAGATATAGGGAAGAGCAGAGAGATGCTGGGTTTTGTTGTGTTGTGTTTTCATAGCTCGGCTAGACAGGCTGTAGATGTAAATGAGTGTTTGTTCAGAGGTGTGGTGAAGAGGAACACCTGGTCAAACTAAGGCCTTTAGCGTCTCCTTTTCAAATACAGTATATGGAAAACAGGTTCTCCAGAAAATAAATAGGCCTGATATTTGTGCACTGTGGTATACTTTGTATGCAATGGAAGTTTCAACCAGAAAGGTCTTGGTCAGGTCAATTCATTTGAGTTGCATGTAATACGGTATTTTTGTACCCTGCCCAATGTAGAATATCTATCACATGCCGAAATAAAGAATAAATACATTTCAGAGATATTATCATGCCATTTGGCCATCATCTAGCCTTGTCTAGGTTAGGGGTCTGAGGCGGTTCCATTACAGACAGATCAGAGTAATAATTACAGGCATTGCTAGGGTCAGACCTAGGTCAGATATTGAATATCTCATCTCCCTAGCAAATGGCATTTATTTCAACAATCATAATTACATTTCTGACATCACTATCAGAATAAATGTGGACCATATATAAATGATCCAACAAGGCGATTGTTTGTGTCCCAAATGCCAACCTATTCCCTTTATTGGGTATTGGGTATTGGGTATTGGGTATTAGATATTGGGTATTAGATATTGGGTATTGGGTATTGGGTATTGGGTATTAGATATTGGGTATTAGATATTGGGTATTGGGTATTGGCTATTGGGTATTATATATTGGGTATTATATATTGGGTATTGGGTATTAGATATTGGGTATTGGGTATTAGATATTGGGTATTGGGTATTAGATATTGGGTATTGGGTGTTAGATATTGGGTATTAGATATTGGGTATTGGGTGCCAAATGGGACACATGCTTCTAGATATTGATTTTAAAGTTGTATGAAAACAGCTTTGGTAAATGCAAGGGGCAACTTTCCACGTGACCGTTTAGTCATGGTAATTAGGCTTCTCCAAGCTCTGATGCTGCTGATGGTCATTAGTAGCCTACCAAACTTGCTAACTGCCTGGTACTCAGCACTCTATTGTCCCTCTAATCACTTTGACATCAATGCAAATGTAATCGAAAATCAAATCAAACACTTCATGAGAGTCCATGAGCTCATGTTGTGCATCATTTCTATAGGCTATGCAATTGTGTGAAAAAACATAGTTTTGATGGCCTCTATTAAAAAGAGGAGGATCCCATCAGCTTTCTATAGGCTAGGTCTACTAAATGTATTTCTCAACTTTCCTAATATTAAGCACATTGCTTCTCTTTACAACAGGAGGATAGCCTACCTGGCTGGCATGAAAATGAACCACGGGAAAAGCGTCCTCCATTCGCTATTTAAGTGCATAGATTACATGTATTTTTTTTTCCCCTGCCCCTGTTTCGAGACAGGTCCATTCTAAATCAAAACAAATGTCACACGTATATTATTTAGTATATGTAAAGACAAGATTAAATCAAGAACAGTCTGATGGGGTGACAATATTAGCCTATCACTTGTAAATGATATACATTTACATTTATTATCACTTGTGAATGATGCCCAGCTTGTGTGCAGTAAGGGAAGAAACAGCGCATGGCTTTTTCTGGCGACTTTTTCAACCTGATGTAGCCTAGCCTATAGGCTTATATGTTTTGATAAGGTTTGTATCACAACTGAGGTGGCCAAATAACTTATTAAAATGAAGCACATTAATCCGCTTTACAACGGGTGTAGAGCCTAACTGGCATTCATATGCAGTGTGTGAGGTTCAAGTTTGGGGAAGATATAATCTTCACCATAAAAATTCACCTTTATAACAAAAGCATTACATGCATAATCGCATTTGCGGTCACTTTTGAGAATGGTGTTATCCCCGCTAATTGATTGCATTTTGGAACATTTGCGCTTATAGACTACTGCCGTGTGCGCAATGCTGCACTTGTAATGTGAAGAAATAGCCTAATAGTTGATCAACATTTTTAAGCCAACCGTTCTGATCTGTTGTCAGCCTCATTGCTTAATTTCTTTGTTGTTGTTGCTAGTGGTTGTATTAATTTGGAGATATATATCGCATCCCACAACTATGTTTGGAATATTTATTTCTCGCACAGAATAGAATAGGTCAACTTTTGTACAATGGGGGATAGTAGATTGACATAGGCTAGTGTTTTTGCTGTTTGTTAGGCCTACTCATCTTGTTGGCTGACGAAAAGTAAATGTGGACAGTTCTCCAATATCTTCAATATGCGCCTCGGAATTGGATAAGGACGCGCGCAGTCCCCAATGTGTCTGTCTTCACTTGTAGCCTGTGAGAAAGACCCGATCACGTGACGGCATTGGCTAATGGGAATTGAGATATCTGAGAGAGCTATGTGAGTGAGGTGCTTCAGAGCACGCAGCCGAGAGAAGGGAATTATAATTATCATATTCAGCCCAAGGGCACAACGGCCACTGGCCGCAAAAGGGATGGATTTTTTTATGGGGCATTACGGCCACACGAAGGGGATGCCACCGGGAAATTCTAGGCATTATCAAGTGCTTGTCAAATTGTGAATGAGAGACTGATGAAGTGTGTACAGCCTGCGCAAAAAAACAAAGCAGAGCTCATGCCTTTCGTGCAACCTTTTTCAAATCATCCTTAGTCACATCATGCAGCCTTAGAACGTATTAAAAATCTAAACATATAGCCCAACGTTTGTATCACAACTAAAGTTGCATAAATAACTCTAAATTAAGCAAATAGGAGGACCTGTTTCTTTGTTAACCGCTCAACACAGAATAGCCGCATGTGCGCACTCCCTTAAATCATTTGGAGAAAATATCCTTTCTATTTTATTCAGCTTTGTTCAATTATATTCTTCATAATATAAAATAATGCCACAGAATTCTAAGCAAATATTGTCTGCTAAATGAACTAGTGTAGCCCACAGCCATATGGCATAGTCAGATCAAGGACAACTCAAGTATGCTATTCTGTTCATCTGAAATAGACTACATTTTCTTCATGTTTCTTTAGACATGTCTAAAATAAATAATGGATTTATTGTGATGGTGTAGGATATATCACATGGATTTTATAACTTGTTAAAATGTAGATGTTCCAAAGGTCTGCATCAGTGGCTTGTAGGCTATGTGTGGAATCCTGGAGATGCTAAACGTGTTTATGTTAATTAACGGTCAATTACCGTGAGACTGGCAGTTATTTGCTTGACCAATCAACGGGCTGACAAAATGTAATGACCGCCACAGCCTTAACAGAGGCCAAAGGGAACCTGAATAACACCCCTATCTATGTTAGGCCAGGCCTACACAACCACAACACTGCATTACAAGAATCCATACCCCAGATCAGGTCAAATAATATCAGCTGAGGGGCTGCGTTTGGCCCTCAGACCAGTATGTTGGAGACCCCTGACCTAGAGCAATGGTCACAATGATGTCTTCCCCAAACCACTACATCTTTGCCACTGCAAAAAACTACCCTTCACCAGAGCTCCCCAGCTAGCACTGTTTGATACCCTCACCAGAGCTCCCTCTTGACTTGTTTTCATTCAGTAGATATTTGTCTCATAAAGCCCTGAGTGTTCCATGGTGTACTGGCTCTCTCTCTTCACGTCTCATAAAGCCCTGAGTGTTCCATGGTGTACTGGCTCTCTCTCTTCACGTCTCATAAAGCCCTGAGTGTTCCATGATGTACTGTCTCTCTCTCTTCACGTCTCATAAAGCCCTGAGTGTTCCATGGTGTACTGGCTCTCTCTCTTCACGTCTCATAAAGCCCTGAGTGTTCCATGGTGTACTGTCTCTCTCTCTTCACGTCTCATAAAGCCCTGAGTGTTCCATGATGTACTGTCTCTCTCTCTTCACGTCTCATAAAGCCCTGAGTGTTCCATGGTGTACTGTCTCTCTCTCTTCACGTCTCATAAAGCCCTGAGTTTTCCATGGTGTACTGGCTCTCTCTCTTCACGTCTCATAAAGCCCTGAGTGTTCCATGATGTACTGTCTCTCTCTCTTCACGTCTCATAAAGCCCTGAGTCTTCCATGGTGTACTGTCTCTCTCTCTTCACGTCTCATAAAGCCCTGAGTGTTCCATGGTGTACTGTCTCTCTCTCTTCACGTCTCTAGTTATATCACCATCTCTATCCTACAGTAGATATATCACCATCTCTATCCTACAGTAGATATATCACCATCTCTATCCTACAGTAGTTATATCACCATCTCTATCCTACAGTAGTTATATCACCATCTCTATCCTACAGTAGTTATATCACCATCTCTATCCTACAGTAGTTATATCACCATCTCTATGCTACAGTAGTTATATCACCATCTCTATCCTACAGTAGTTATATCACCATCTCTATCCTACAGGGAGGTCATGGTCGCTTTGATCATGATACACACTCTTCAGTCTTCACTCTCATTGGAACACACAATGCAGGAGAGAGAAAGAGAGAGGGGGAGAGGGGGAGAGGGGACTGGTCAGATGGATGGACGGACGGACCCTGGGGACACTGTCCCATCTATATATCTGATGCAGATATATTAATGTCCACATCAGCTGTAGATATAATACTGTATATGCATGTGTCATTTAGTGTTTTCTCTCTCCCCTCTTGTTGTCTTCAAAATCAAATAGTTTTAATGTGATGCACATCAAATATACATGAGATGTAAATTGTCTTTGGCTTCAGGCTGACAATAATAATTTAAAAAAAACATTTGGCGTTAAGCCACGACACTTGTCATTTAATAACACAAGACAGAGGAGGGCTGTAAATAGGTTACATTAACAACACAGAAGACGTTTCACTATGCAAAGAACATTGTAGATTAAGTTGAAATGTTTTTTTTTTCTCCTGAAATATGGATTTATGTTTTGATAGTTCTTCGTTCCCCAGCCGATAGATTTCCGACGACTCTCTTCTTAAATATTTGCAAATATTAAACGTCCCAGTTAGGTTTCCCTTTGCTAGGACCGTGAATAAATTACGTTTTCTTTTTGCCCCTCGTGGTCTATCTCTCCCTTCAGTAAACAAAACCTATTTTACTTCTTCCTCCCATGTGATCTCTCTCATCCTCCCACTCTCCTCCGGTGTCCTCCATTCAGTAAACCACACCATCTTTCCCCTTGTGGTCCCTCCATCCTACAATAATAAATACTCGAAGAAAAAAAAAAAAACTTGACAAAGTCCATGAGGCCGATGTGTAAGTTTACATAAACAAGTGATACGAGCAAGAGATCTTCTTGTATTTTCTCTCCCTCTGTGGTATCAACTAGCCTCCTCCGATTCATCTACAGGTCCAGATGTGGTGTTGTGTAAGTTGTTTTCCATGGAACATGTTGAGTCCATTTATCTAACTGTAGTGAACTCTCCTCCAGTTACTGGGTTAGTGGAAGGAGTTGGAGGGCAGGTCAATCGGTCATTGTGACAGAGCAATAAAGGCTTCTCTGTTAGCAAGGAGTCAATGTTTGCCCATGGGTATACCTTCCCTTTCTCTCACTCTTCTCTCTCTCTCTCTCTCTCTCTCTCTCTCTCTCTCTCTCTCTCTCTCTCTCTCTCTCTCTCTCTCTCTCTCTCTCTCTCTCGCTGTCTCTCTCGCTGTCTCTCTCTCTCTCTCTCTCTCTCTCTCTCTCTCTCTCTCTCTCTCTCTCTCGCTGTCTCTCTCTCAATTCAATTCAATTCAAAGGGGCTTTATTGGCATGGGAAACATATGTTTACGTTGCCAAAGCAAGTGAAATAGATAATAAACAAAAGTGAAATAAACTATAAAAATGAACAGTAAACATTACACTCAAGAAAGTTCCAAAATAATAGAGACATTTCAAATGTCATATTATGTCTATATACAGTGTTGTAACGATGTGCAAATAGTTAAAGTACAAAAGGGAAAATTAATAAACATAAATATGGGTTGTATTTACAATGGTGTTTGTTCTTCACTAGTTTCCCTTTTCTTGTGGCAACAGGTCACAAATCTTGCTGTGTGATGGCACACTGTGGTATCTCACCCAATAGATATGGGAGTTTATCAAAATTGGATTTGTTTTCAAATTCTTAGTGGGTCTGAGTAATCTGAGGAAAATACAGTTGAAGTCGGAAGTTTACATTCACATTAGCCAAATACATTTAAACTCAGTTTTTCACAATTCCTGACATTTAATCCTAGTACAAATTCCCTGTCTTAGGTCAGTTAGGATCACCACTTTATTTTAAGAATGTGAAATGTCAGAATAATAGTAGAGAGAATGATTTATTTCAGCTTTTATTTCTTTCATCACATTCCCAGTGGGTCAGAAGTTTACATACACTCAATTAGTATTTGGTAGCATTGCCTTTAAATTGTTTAACTTGGGTCAAACGTTTCCCACAATAAGTTGGGTGAATTTTGACGCATTCCTCCTGACAGAGCTGGTGTAACTGAGTCAGGTTTGTAGGCCTCCTTGCTCGCACATGCTTTTTCAGTTCTGCCCACACATTTTCTAAAGGATTGAGGTCAGGGCTTTGTGATGGCCACTCCAATACCTTGACTTTGTTGTTCTTAAGCCATTTTGCCACAACTTTGGAAGTATGCTTGGGGTCATTGTCCATTTGGAAGACCCATTTGCGACCAAGGTTTAACTTCCTGACTGATGTCTTGAGATGTTGCTTCAATATATCCACATAATTTTCCTTCCTCATGATGCCATCTATTTTGTGAAGTGCACCAGTCCCTCCTGCAGCAAAGCACCCCCACAGCATGATGCTGCCACCCCGTGCTTCACGGTCGGGATGGTGTTCTTCGGCCTTTTTCCTCCAAACATAACGATGGTCATTATGGTCAAACAGTTCTATTGTTGTTTCATCAGACCATAAGACATTTCTCCAAAAAGTACGATCTTTGTCCCCATGTGCAGTTGCATACCGTAGTCTGGCATTTTTATGGCGGTTTTGGAGCAGTGGCTTGTTCCTTGCTGAGCGGCCTTTCAGGTTATGTCGATATAGGACTCATTTTACTGTGGATATAGATACTTTTGTACCTGTTTCCTCCAGCATCTTCACAAGGTCCTTTGCTGTTGTTTTGGGATTGATTTGCACTTTTCGCACCAAAGTACGTTCATCTCTAGGAGACAGAACGCATCTCCTTCCTGAGCAGTATGATGGCTGCGCGGTACCATGGTGTTTATACTTGCGTACTATTGTTTGTACAGATGAACGTGGTAACTTCAGGCGTTTGGAAATTGCTCTCAAGACTGAACCAGACTTGTGGAGGTCTGCCATTTGTTTTCTGAGGTCTTGGCTGATTTCTTTTGATTTTCCCATGATGTCAAGCAAAGAGGCACTGAGTTTGAAGGTAGGCCTTGAAATACATCCACAGGTACACCTCCAATTGACTCAAATTATGTCAATTAGCCTATCAGAAGCTTCTAAAGCCATGACATCATTTTCTGGAATTTTCCAAGCTGTTTAAAGGCACAGTCAACTTAGTGTATGTAAACTTCTGACCCACTGGAATTGTGATACAGTGAATTATAAGTGAAATAATCTGTCTGTAAACAATTGTTGGAAAAATTGCACAGAGTAGATGTCCTAACCGACTTGCCAAAACCATAGTTTGTTAACAAGAAATGTGTGGAGTGGTTGAAGAACGAGTTTTAATGACTCCAACCTAAGTGTATGTAAACTTCCGACTTCAACTGTATGTGTCTCTAATATGGTCGTGCATTTGGCAGGAGGTTAGGAAGTGCTGCTCAGTTGCCACCTCTCTCAATAGCAAGGCTGTGCTCACTGAGTCTGTACATAGTCAAAGCTTTCCTTAAATTTGGGTCAGTCACAGTGGTCAGGTATTCTGCCACTGTGACTGTCTTGTTTTTTTGTTAATTCTTTCCAATGTGTCAAGTAATTATCTTTTTGTTTTCTCATGATTTGGTTGGGTCTAATTGTGTTGCTGTCCTGGGGCTCTGTGGGGTCTGATTGTGTTTGTGAACAGAGCCCCAGGACCAGCTTGCTTAGGGGACACTTCTCCACGTTAATCTCTCTGTAAGGGATGGCTTTGTTATGGAAGGTTTGGGAATTGCTTCCTTTTAGGTGGTTGTAGAATTTAGCTGCTCTTTTCTGAATTTTGATAATTAGCGGCTATCGGCCTAATTCTGCTCTGCATGCATTATTTGGTGTTTTTGCAGAATTCTGCATACAGAGTCTCAATTTGGTGTTTGTCCCATTTTGTGAATTATTGGTTGGTGAGCGGACCCCAGACCTCACAACCATACAGGGCAATGGGTTCTATAACTGATTCAAGTATTTTTAGCCAGATCCTAATTGGTATGTCGAATGTTATGTTCTTTTTGATGGCATCGAAGGCCCTTCTTGCCTTGTCTCTCAGATCATTCACAGCTTTGTGGAAGTTACCTGTGGCGCTGATGTTTAGGCCGAGGTATGTCTAGTTTGTGTGCTCTAGGGCAACGGTGTCTAGATGGAATTTGTATTTGTGGTCCTGGCAACTGGACCTTTTTTGGAAAACCATTATTTTTGTCTTACTGAGATTTACTGTCAGGGCCCAGGTCTGACAGAATCTGTGCAGAAGATCTAGGTGCTGCTGTAGGCCCTCCTTGGTTGGTGACAGAAGCACCAGATCATCAGCAAACAGTAGACATTTGACTTCAGATTCTAGTAGGGTGAGGCCGGGTGCTGCAGACTGTTCTAGTGCCCTCGCCAATTCGTTGATATATATGTTGAAGAGGGTGGGGCTTAAACTGCATCCCTGTCTCACCCCACGGCCTGTGGAAAGAAATGTGTGTGTTTTTTGCCAATTTTAACCGCACACTTGTTGTTTGTGTACATGGATTTTATAATGTCGTATGTTTTTCCCCCAACACCACTTTCCATTAATTCGTATAGCAGACCCTCTCAGATCTTCTTTTTTGAAATCAACAAAGCATGAGAAGACTTTGCCTTTGTTTTGTTTTGTTTGTTTGTCAATTAGGGTGTGCAGGGTGAATACGTGGTCTGTCGTATGGTAATTTGGCAAAACACCAATTTGACATTTGCTCAGTACATTGTTTTCACTGAGGAAATGAACTAGTCTGCTGTTAATGATAATGCAGAGGATTTTCCCAAGGTTGCTGTTGACGCATATCCCACTGTAGTTATTGGGGTCAAATTTGTG
>NW_028160855.1:0-6000 GCF_964263955.1 Coregonus lavaretus
TAACAGGTCAGTCAGTCAGAGCCTTCTGCTCACAGGTCAGTCAGTCAGAGCCTTCTGCTCACAGGTCAGTCAGTCAGTCAGAGCCTTCTGCTCACAGGTCAGTCAGTCAGAGCCTTCTGCTAACAGGTCAGGGCGCTACCAGACACCACCTCTAAATGTCAGGGTGGTTTGAGAACAGTTGTAGTCTTTGTGAACGGTTTGTGATGTGGTCGTGTGTCCAGCCCTCCTATCAGTTTTTAATGGTCCTTCCAGACACAGGGCTCAGACTCTGGACTCTCTTTTTGATTTTGTTTAGTGGTTTACGTGTTGTATTGTGGTTTACGTGTTGTATTGTGGTTGTTTATGTGTCGTATTGTGGTTGTTTATTTGTTGTTGTGTTGTGGTTGTTTACGTGTTGTATTGTGGTTGTTTATCTGTTGTATTGTGGTTGTTTATCTGTTGTATTGTGGTTGTTTATGTGTTGTATTGTGGTTGTTTAGGTGTTGTATTGTGGTTTACATGTTGTATTGTGGTTGTTTATCTGTTGTATTGTGGTTTACATGTTGTATTGTGGTTGTTTATCTGTTGTATTGTGGTTTACATGTTGTATTGTGGTTTACGTGTTGTATTGTGGTTGTTTAGGTGTTGTATTGTGGTTGTTTATTTGTTGTTGTGTTTTGGTTGTTTACGTGTTGTATTGTGGTTGTTTATCTGTTGTATTGTGGTTTACGTGTTGTATTGTGGTTGTTGTTGTGTTGTGGTTGTTTAGGTGTTGTATTGTGGTTGATTAGGTGTTGTATTGTGGTTGTTTAGGTGTTGTATTGTGGTTGTTTATGTGTTGTGTTGTTTTGTTTTGTATTGTGGTTGTTTAGGTGTTGTATTGTGGTTTACGTGTTGTATTGTGGTTGTTGTTGTGTTGTGGTTGTTTAGGTGTTGTGTTGTGGTTGATTAGGTGTTGTATTGTGGTTGTTTAAGTGTTGTATTGTGGTTTACGTGTTGTATTGTGGTTGTTGTTGTGTTGTGGTTGTTTAGGTGTTGTGTTGTGGTTGATTAGGTGTTGTATTGTGGTTGTTTATGTGTTGTTTTGTTTTGTATTGTGGTTGTTTAGGTGTTGTATTGTGGTTGTTTATCTGTTGTATTGTGGTTGTTTATGTGTTGTGTTGTGGTTGTGTTGTGGTTGTTTTAGGTGTTGTATTGTGGTTGTTTATCTGTTGTATTGTGGTTGTTTAGGTGTTGTATTGTGTTTTACATGTTGTATTGTGGTTGTTTATCTGTTGTATTGTGGTTTACATGTTGTATTGTGGTTGTTTATCTGTTGTATTGTGGTTTACATGTTGTATTGTGGTTGTTTATCTGTTGTATTGTTGTTTACATGTTGTATTGTGGTTCTTTAGGTGTTGTATTGTGGTTGTTTATTTGTTGTTGTGTTTTGGTTGTTTACGTGTTGTATTGTGGTTGTTTATCTGTTGTATTGTGGTTTACGTGTTGTATTGTGGTTTACGTGTTGTATTGTGGTTGTTGTTGTGTTGTGGTTGTTTAGGTGTTGTATTGTGGTTGATTAGGTGTTGTATTGTGGTTGTTTAGGTGTTGTATTGTGGTTGTTTATGTGTTGTTTTGTTTTGTATTGTGGTTGTTTAGGTGTTGTATTGTGGTTTACGTGTTGTATTGTGGTTGTTGTTGTGTTGTGGTTGTTTAGGTGTTGTATTGTGGTTGTTTATGTGTTGTTTTGTTTTGTATTGTGGTTGTTTAGGTGTTGTATTGTGGTTGTTTATCTGTTGTATTGTGGTTGTTTATGTGTTGTGTTGTGGTTGTGTTGTGGTTGTTTAGGTGTTGTATTGTGGTTGTTTATGTGTTGTATTGTGGTTGTTTAGGTGTTGTATTGTGGTTTTTTATGTGTTGTGGTTGTTTAGGTGTTGTGTTGTTTTGTATTGTGGTTGTTTAGGTGTTGTATTGTGGTTGTTTATCTGTTGTATTGTGGTTGTTTAGGTGTTGTGTTGTGGTTGTTTATGTGTTGTATTGTGGTTGTTTATGTGTTGTGGTTGATTAGGTGTTGTGTTGTGGTTGTTTATGTGTTGTGGTTGTTTATGTGTTGTGTTGTGGTTGTTTATGTGTTGTGTTGTGGTTGTTTATGTGTTGTGTTGTTTTGTATTGTGGTTGTTTAGGTGTTGTATTGTGGTTGTTTTTGTGTTGTGGTTTATTAGGTGTTGTGTTGTGGTTGTTTATGTGTTGTGTTGTGGTTGTTTAGGTGTTGTATTGTGGTTGTTTATGTGTTGTATTGTGGTTGTTTATGTGTTGTGTTGTTTTGTATTGTGGTTGTTTAGGTGTTGTATTGTGGTTGTTTATGTGTTGTATTGTGGTTGTTTATGTGTTGTGTTGTGGTTGATTAGGTGTTGTGTTGTGGTTGTTTATGTGTTGTGTTGTGGTTGTTTATGTGTTGTGTTGTGGTTGTTTATGTGTTGTGTTGTGGTTGTTTATGTGTTGTGTTGTTTTGTATTGTGGTTGTTTATGTGTCGTATTATGGTTGTTTATTTGTTGTTGTGTTGTGGTTGTTTACGTGTTGTATTGTGGTTGATTAGGTGTTGTGTTGTGGTTGTTTATCTGTTGTATTGTGGTTGTTTATCTGTTGTATTGTGGTTGTTTATGTGTTGTATTGTGGTTGTTTATGTGTTGTATTGTGGTTGTTTAGGTGTTGTATTGTGGTTGTTTATCTGTTGTATTGTGGTTTACATGTTGTATTGTGGTTGTTTATCTGTTGTATTGTGGTTTACATGTTGTATTGTGGTTGTTTATCTGTTGTATTGTGGTTTACATGTTGTATTGTGGTTTACGTGTTGTATTGTGGTTGTTTAGGTGTTGTATTGTGGTTGTTTATTTGTTGTTGTGTTTTGGTTGTTTACGTGTTGTATTGTGGTTGTTTATCTGTTGTATTGTGGTTTACGTGTTGTATTGTGGTTGTTGTTGTGTTGTGGTTGTTTAGGTGTTGTATTGTGGTTGATTAGGTGTTGTATTGTGGTTGTTTAGGTGTTGTATTGTGGTTGTTTATGTGTTGTGTTGTTTTGTTTTGTATTGTGGTTGTTTAGGTGTTGTATTGTGGTTTACTTGTTGTATTGTGGTTGTTGTTGTGTTGTGGTTGTTTAGGTGTTGTATTGTGGTTGATTAGGTGTTGTATTGTGGTTGTTTAGGTGTTGTATTGTGGTTGTTTATGTGTTGTGTTGTTTTGTTTTGTATTGTGGTTGTTTAGGTGTTGTATTGTGGTTGTTTATCTGTTGTATTGTGGTTGTTTATGTGTTGTGTTGTGGTTGTGTTGTGGTTGTTTAGGTGTTGTATTGTGGTTGTTTATGTGTTGTATTGTGGTTGTTTATGTGTTGTATTGTGGTTGTTTAGGTGTTGTATTGTGGTTGTTTATGTGTTGTGGTTGTTTAGGTGTTGTGTTGTTTTGTATTGTGGTTGTTTAGGTGTTGTATTGTGGTTGTTTATCTGTTGTATTGTGGTTGTTTAGGTGTTGTGTTGTGGTTGTTTATGTGTTGTATTGTGGTTGTTTATCTGTTGTATTGTGGTTGTTTATGTGTTGTGTTGTGGTTGTGTTGTGGTTGTTTAGGTGTTGTATTGTGGTTGTTTATGTGTTGTATTGTGGTTGTTTAGGTGTTGTATTGTGGTTGTTTATGTGTTGTGGTTGTTTAGGTGTTGTGTTGTTTTGTATTGTGGTTGTTTAGGTGTTGTATTGTGGTTGTTTATCTGTTGTATTGTGGTTGTTTAGGTGTTGTGTTGTGGTTGTTTATGTGTTGTATTGTGGTTGTTTAGGTGTTGTATTGTGGTTGTTTATGTGTTGTGTTGTGGTTGTTTAGGTGTTGTGTTGTTTTGTATTGTGGTTGTTTAGGTGTTGTATTGTGGTTGTTTATCTGTTGTATTGTGGTTGTTTATGTGTTGTATTGTGGTTGTTTATCTGTTGTGTTGTGGTTGTTTAGGTGTTGTGTTGTGGTTGTTTAGGTGTTGTGTTGTGGTTGTTTAGGTGTTGTGTTGTGGTTGTTTATCTGTTGTTTTGTGGTTGTTTAGGTGTTGTGTTGTGGTTGTTTAGGTGTTGTGTTGTGGTTGTTTAGGTGTTGTGTTGTGGTTGTTTAGGTGTTGTGTTGTTTTGTATTGTGGTTGTTTAGGTGTTGTATTGTGGTTGTTTATGTGTTGTGTTGTGGTTGTTTATGTGTTGTGTTGTTTTGTATTGTGGTTGTTTAGGTGTTGTATTGTGGTTGTTTATCTGTTGTATTTTGGTTGTTTATGTGTTGTATTGTGGTTGTTTATCTGTTGTGTTGTGGTTGTTTAGGTGTTGTGTTGTGGTTGTTTAGGTGTTGTGTTGTGGTTGTTTAGGTGTTGTATTGTGGTTGTTTATCTGTTGTATTGTGGTTGTTTATGTGTTGTGTTGTGGTTGTTTATCTGTTGTGTTGTGGTTGTTTAGGTGTTGTGTTGTGGTTGTTTAGGTGTTGTGTTGTTTTGTATTGTGGTTGTTTAGGTGTTGTATTGTGGTTGTTTATGTGTTGTGCTGTGGTTGTTTATGTGTTGTGTTGTTTTGTATTGTGGTTGTTTAGGTGTTGTATTGTGGTTGTTTATCTGTTGTATTGTGGTTGTTTATGTGTTGTATTGTGGTTGTTTATCTGTTGTTTTGTGGTTGTTTAGGTGTTGTGTTGTGGTTGTTTAGGTGTTGTGTTGTGGTTGTTTATGTGTTGTATTGTTGTTGCAGGTGTTACCAGTGTGGCAGGCGTCAGACTCTGGACTCTCTCTGCAGTTGGTGGACAGAGAACAGCTGACCTGGGATCAGAGGAACATGTGAGTCACAGCAACTAACTGGCACTTACTCTACAACTTCTATGTACTGTGATCTGACATAGATCTGTCAGTATCAGTTCATAGAAATGTCAATATTAGGAGTAATGTTGCTGATCCACGTTGTCCCTCCAGGCTCTCCAGACTACAGTGGCTGCATGACTGCCACGCCCCCCCTGTGGCCAAACGCAGAGGCAGCCTGAAGGCCTCATACTCCCAGCTACCAGAACAGGAGATGTATGTATACACTACCTAGTATACACTACCTAGTATACACTACCTAGTATATACTACCTAGGATACACTACCTAGGATACACTACCTAGTATACACTACCTAGTATACACTACCTAGGATACACCATCTAGTATACACTACCTAGTATACACTACCTAGGATACACTACCTAGTATACACTACCTAGGATACACTACCTAGTATACACTACCTAGTATACACTACCTAGTATACACTACCTAGGATACACTACCTAGTATACACTACCTAGTATACACTACCTAGTATACACTACCTAGCATACACTACCTAGTATACACTACCTAGTATACACTACCTAGTATACACTACCTACCACACCGAGGCAGCCTGAAGGCCTCATACTCCCAGCTACCAGAACAGGAGATGTATGTATACACTACCTAGTATACACTACCTAGTATACACTACCTAGTATACACTACCTAGTATACACTACCTACCACACCGAGGCAGCCTGAAGGCCTCATACTCCCAGCTACCAGAACAGGACATGTATGTATACACTACCTAGTATACATTACCTAGTATACACTACCTAGTATACACTACCTAGTATACACTACCTACCACACCGAGGCAGCCTGAAGGCCTCATACTCCCAGCTACCAGAACAGGAGATATACTCCCCTTGTGTGCTTTGCACAATCTTGGCATTCTCTCAACCAGCTTCATGAGGTAGTCAGTGTGCAAAGCTGTCATTAAGGCAGTGGTCCTCTGTAGCTCAACTGGTAGAGCACGGCGCTTGTAACGCCAAGGTAGTGGGTTCGATCCCCGGGACCACCCATACACAAAAATGTATGCACGCATGACTGTAAGTCGCTTTGGATAAAAGCGTCTGCTAAATGGCATATTAAGGCAAAGGGTGGCTATTTGAAGAATCTCAAATATAAAATAAATGTTGATTTGTTTAACACTATTTTGGTTACTACA
>NW_028160854.1:0-12500 GCF_964263955.1 Coregonus lavaretus
TATTAATGATAATGCAGAGGATTTTCCCAAGGTTGCTGTTGACGCATATCCCATTGTAGTTATTGGGGTCAAATTGGTCTCCACTTTTGTGGATTGCGGTGATCAGTTCTTGGTTCCAAATATTGGGGAATATACAAGAGCTGAGGATGATGTTAAACAGTTTATGTATAGCCAATTGGAATTTGTGGTCTGTATATTTTATAATTTAATTTAGGATACCATCAACCCCACAGGCCTTATTGGGTTGGAGGCTTTGTATTTTGTCCTGTAGTTCATTCAATGTAATTGGAGAATGCAGTGGGTTCTGGTAATCTTTAATAGTTCATTCTAAGATTTGTATTTGATCATGTACAGTGGGGGAAAAAAGTAATTAGTCAGCCACCAATTGTGCAAGTTCTCCCACTTAAAAAGATGAGAGAGGCCTGTAATTTTCATCATAGGTACACGTCAACTATGACAGACAAATTGAGAAAAAAATATCCAGAAAATCACATTGTAGGATTTTTTATGAATTTATTTGCAAATTATGGTGGAAAATAAGTATTTGGTCACCTACAAACAAGCAAGATTTCTGGCTCTCACAGACCTGTAACTTCTTCTTTAAGAGGCTCCTCTGTCCTCCACTCGTTACCTGTATTAATGGCACCTGTTTGAACTTGTTATCAGTATAAAAGACACCTGTCCACAACCTCAAACAGTCACACTCCAAACTCCACTATGGCCAAGACCAAAGAGCACACCAGACACCAGAAACAAAATTGTAGACCTGCACCAGGCTGGGAAGACTGAATCTGCAATAGGTAAGCAGCTTGGTTTGAAGAAATCAACTGTGGGAGCAATTATTAGGAAATGGAAGACATACAAAACCACTGATAATCTCCCTCGATCTGGGGCTCCACGCAAGATCTCACCCCGTGGGGTCAAAATGATCACAAGAACGGTGAGCAAAAATCCCAGAACCACATGGGGGGACCTAGTGAATGACCTGCAGAGAGCTGGGACCAAAGTAACAAAGCCTACCATCAGTAACACACTACGCCGCCAGGGACTCAAATCCTGCAGTGCCAGACGTGTCCCCCTGCTTAAGCCAGTACATGTCCAGGCCCGTCTGAAGTTTGCTAGAGTGCATTTGGATGATCCAGAAGAGGATTGGGAGAATGTCATATGGTCAGATGAAACCAAAATATAACTTTTTGGTAAAAACTCAACTCGTCATGTTTGGAGGACAAAGAATGCTGAGTTGCATCCAAAGAACACCATACCTACTGTGAAGCATGGGGGTGGAAACATCATGCTTTGGGGCTGTTTTTCTGCAAAGGGACCAGGACGACTGTGTAAAGGAAAGAATGAATGGGGCCATGTATCGTGAGATTTTGAGTGAAAACCTCCTTCCATCAGCAAGGGCATTGAAGATGAAACGTGGCTGGGTCTTTCAGCATGACAATGATCCCAAACACACCGCCCGGGCAACGAAGGAGTGGCTTCGTAAGAAGCATTTCAAGGTCCTGGAGTGGCCTAGCCAGTCTCCAGATCTCAACCCCATAGAAAATCTTTGGAGGGAGTTGAAAGTCTGTGTTGCCCAGTGACAGCCCCAAAACATCGAGATTATCAGTGGTTTTGTATGTCTTCCATTTCCTAATAATTGCTCCCACAGTTGATTTCTTCAAACCAAGCTGCTTACCTATTGCAGATTCAGTCTTCCCAGCCTGGTGCAGGTCTACAATTTTGTTTCTGGTGTCTGGTGTGCTCTTTGGTCTTGGCCATAGTGGAGTTTGGAGTGTGACTGTTTGAGGTTGTGGACAGGTGTCTTTTATACTGATAACAAGTTCAAACAGGTGCCATTAATACAGGTAACGAGTGGAGGACAGAGGAGCCTCTTAAAGAAGAAGTTACAGGTCTGTGAGAGCCAGAAATCTTGCTTGTTTGTAGGTGACCAAATACTTATTTTCCACCATAATTTGCAAATAAATTCATAAAAAATCATACTATGTGATTTTCTGGATATTTTTTTCTCAATTTGTCTGTCATAGTTGACGTGTACCTATGATGAAAATTACAGGCCTCTCTCATCTTTTTAAGTGGGAGAACTTGCACAATTGGTGGCTGACTAAATACTTTTTTCCCCCACTGTATATGTTTTTGCTGTTTGTTCTTTGTTATAGGGCCAAAAAGATTGTAGAAGTGGTTTATCCATACATCTCCATTTTGGATAGATAACTCTTTGTGTTGTTGTTTGTTTAGAGTTTTCCAACTTTCCCAGAAGTAGTTCGATTCTATGGATTCTTCAATTACATTGAGCTGATTTCTGATGTGCTGTTCCTTCGTTTTCCGTAGTGTATTTCTGTATTGTTTTATTGATTCACCATAGTGAAGGCATAGGCACAGGTTTTCTGGGTCTCTTTGTTTTTGGTTGGATAGGTTTCTGAATTTCTTTCTTAGGTTTTTGCATTCTTCATCAAACCATTTGTCATTGTTGTTAATTTTCTTCGGTTGTCTGCTTGAATTTCTTTTTACTTGATAGGTAAGCTGAGAGGTTTACACCTTAACTATTACAGTGAAACGTTTTGTCCAGGAAGTTGTCTAGAAGTGATTGAATTTGTTGTTGCCTAATTGTTTTTTGGTAGATTTCCACACTACTTTCCTTCCATCTATAGCATTTCTTAATATTATTTAGTTCCTTTGGCTTTGATGCCTCATGATTGAGCATAGCTCTGTTCAAGTAGAGTGTGATTTTGCTGTGATCTGATATGGGTGTCAGTGGACTGATTGTGAACGCTCTGAGAGACTCTGGGTTGAGGTCAGTGATAAAGTAGTCTACAGTACGACTGCCAAGAGATGAGCTATAGGTGTACCTACCATAGGAGTCCCCTCGAAGCCTACCATTCACTATGTACATACCCAGCGTCCGACAGAACTGCAGGAGCTGTGACCCGTTTTTGTTGATTACGTTGTCGTAGTTGTGTCTAGGGGGGCATATGGGGGAGGGAATGCTGTCACCTCCATGTATGTGTTTGTCCCCCTGTGTGCTGAGGGTGTCAGGTTCTTGTCCAGTTCTGGCATCTACACCCAACCCAGACCTCTTATCTGCACCTGCTCCCCACTCCCTCAGGTCCACATTCACTCTCTCATCTTCAAGCCCCACGGAACCAGAGTCACCACCGTTATCTAAAGGTCCCTGGGCCTCAAGGTTTATTTACCCCCCCCTCACCTCCCAAACACCTGCCTGAAAGGTTGTCACCTCCAAAACCTCTGTCCCTGAGGACTCAGTCATCACCGTCACCATCAGAACCCTTATTGTCCAAATTGACATACAGTACTCTCAGTCACCTAGGAAACAATTATCTAGCAGGTCAGAAAGGACCAAGTCACCCAGAACTCTCTCTCTAACCTGTCACCAGGAAGCCCTTTGTACTATAGGTTACCTCCAAAATAGTTATCCACCACGTCTCCATCAACACCATCACCTTCAGATGCTGTGTCCTCTAGGAACGTGCAAACTTCGTCACGAGAGGAACTCCTGTATGCCTGGTCCCCAAAGCCTCCATGTACTGGATAAGTGTCAACTCCGTCACGAGAGGAACTCCTGTATGCCTGGTCCCCAAAGCCTCCATGTATTGGATAAGCGTCAACTCCGTCACGAGAGGAACTCCTGTATGCCTGGTCCCCAAAGCCTCCATGTATTGGATAAGCGTCAACTCCGTCACGAGAAGAACTCCTGTTTGCCTGGTCCCCAAAGCCTCCATGTATTGGATAAGCGTCAACTCCGTCACGAGAAGAACTCCTGTATGCCTGGTCCCCAAAGCCTCCATGTACTGGATAAGCGTCAACTCCGTCACGAGAGGAACTCCTGTATGCCTGGTCCCCAAAGCCTCCATGTACTGGATAAGCGTCAACTCCGTCACGAGAGGAACTCCTGTATGCCTGGTTCCCAAACCCTCCATGTACTGGATACGAGTCAACTCCGTCACCTGAGGACTATGTATCTCCCCTGTCATCTCCACATCATCTCACGGCCCGTCTGTCCTCTAGATATGTGTCATCTCCACATCCTCTCACAGCCCGTCTGTCCTCTAGATATGTGTCATCTCCATCACAAGAGGAACCCCTATCCACCAGGCCCCATACCGCCTATTCATACACAGAAACCCAGTCTGCCATGTCACCCCACCCCTCTCCTTCTCTATCCCTTATGAGTGATTGATTTCATCTACCTTTGACCCAGTCACCACCGCACTCCTCTGATTCACTGACAAACTACAGCTCCCAGCAGACACCACGGCTGCTCTCAGCGTCAGGGGTCAGACAGTCACACAGTCCCGCCCTCTCTCCCAGGATGCCTGCAACAGCTACAGTATATGTTTGTATGTGTGTGTTTGTGTGTTTGTCTGAGTGAGTTCAGCAGCTCATTTGGAGTCCTTGCTACACTGAACCAAAATATGCAACAATTTCAATGACTTTACCGAGTTACAGTTCATATTAGGACATTTTTTTTTTTTTTTTGACATCAGTCAATTGAAATAAATTCATTAGACCCTAATCTATGGATTTCAAATGCCTGAGAAATTAAATACGGATATGTATCTGTTGGTCACAGATACCTTAAAAAAAAGGTAGTGGTGTTGATCAGAAAAACAGTCAGTATCTGGTGTGACCACCATTTGCCTCATGCAGCGCAACACATCTCCTTTGCATAGAGTTGATCAGGCTGTTGATTTTGGCCTGTGGAATGTTGTCCCACTCCTCTTCAATGGCTGTGTGAAGTTGCTGGATATTGGCGGGAACTGGAACACGCTGTCGTACACATCAATCCAGAGCATCCCAAACATGCTCAATGGGTGACATGTCTGGTGAGTATGCAGGCCATGGAAGAAATGGGACATTTTCAGCTTCCAGGAATTTTGTACAGATCCTTGCGACATGGGACCGTGCATTATAATGCTGAAACATGAGGTGGTGGCGGCTGATGAATGGCACGACAATGGGCCTCAGGATCTCATCACGGTATCTCTGTGCATTCAAATTGCCCTCAATAAAATGCTATTGTGTTAATTGTCCGTAGCTTATACCTGCCAATACCATAATCCCACCGCCACCATGGGGCACTCTGGTCACATCGTTGACATCAGCAAACCACTTGCACACACAGCGCCATACACTGTCTGCTATCTGCTCTGTACAGTTGAAATTGGGATTAATCCGTGAAGAGCACACTTCTCCAGCATGCCAGTGGCCATCGAAGGTGAGCATTTGCCAACTGAAGTCGGTTACGACGCCAAACTGCAGTCAGATCAAGACCCTGATGAGGACGACGAGCACGCAGATGAGCTTCCCTGAGACGGTTTCTGACAGTTTGAGCCGGTCAGGTGGCTGGTTTCAGATGATCCCAGTCTGCTAAATGACTAAAATGTAAAATGTAAAATGTAATCCCGCAGGTGAAGAAGCCGGATGTGGAGGTCCAGGGCTGGCGTTGTTACACGTGGTCTGCTGTTGTGAGGCCGGTTGGACGTACTGCCAAATTCTCTGAAGCGACGTTGGAGGCGGCTTATGGTAGACAAATTAACATTAAATCCTCTGGCAACAGCTATGGTGGACATTCCTGCAGACATCATGCCAATTGCACGCTTCCTCAAAACTTGAGACATCTGCGCATTGTGTGACAAAACTGCACATTTTAGAGTGGCCTTTTATTGTCCCCAGCACAAGGTGCATCTGTGTAATGATCATGCTGTTTAATCAGCTTCTTGATATGCCACACCTGTCAGGTGGAAGGATTATCTTGGCAAAGGAGAAATGCTCACAAACAGGGATGTAATCAAATTTGTGCACAAAATTTGAGAGAAATACTCTTTTTGTGTGTATGGAAAATTTCTGGGATCTTTTATTTCAGCTCATGGAACATAGGACCAACACTTTACATGTTGTTTTTATATTGTTTCCAATATTAGTGTAGAGACAGTTTCTCTGTTCAAAATGCTGTGTTTCTGTCTGTGGCAGTAATGGCTGCCTGTTGTTCCCGTGGGCTGTCAGAGACAATTTAGCTTCAGCCATAGAAAGTGTTCTTTATTTTTTTATATCGATTACGGTTTTAAGTAAATACCTGACATAATGCTATTGCAGGCAGGGCGGTAATTACACACACAAGGAGCTCGTTTTGAGTGCTATGGTATACGACATGTGCTGACTTGCAGAAGAGTGTGGAGAGTTGTGCTGTGCTGGACGCATTAGGCCTTGATGGGGCAGAGAGAGTTAGTGAGGAGCTGCCCTGGCCACTCTCTTAGCTTGTTTACCAACACTACAGCTGCTTCTCCACATCTCACATCTCAAATAAATACTGTGGAGTACACCGGTCCCAATTCACCAGAACACTACGTTTTACATAATTTTTTTAAATGTTGCTCCAGATATCTGCATGTTCTGGTTTAATGGATGCATCCATAACAGCCACAGGCCACTGCATATGTACCTCAGGAGTTGATCGTCTGTAATTATAGCCTATTATGATTATTTTGTATGTGGACACATTCAGTCTAGAGACAATGTCACCACATTATGAGACTAGTGGACACATTCAGTCTAGAGGCATTAAGACTAGTGGACAGATTCAGTCTAGAGAAATTGAGACTAGTGGACACATTCAGTCTAGAGAAATTGAGACTAGTGGACAGATTCAGTCTAGAGACATTGAGACTAGTGGACAGATTCAGTCTAGAGACATTGAGACTAGTGGACAGATTCAGTCTAGAGACATTGAGACTAGTGGACAGATTCAGTCTAGAGACATTGAGACTAGTGGACAGATTCAGTCTAGAGACATTGAGACTAGTGGACAGATTCAGTCTAGCATGGAACCCCGTATTATTGGCATATTCAACAGTGTTTAAGAAATATATTACCTTCAACTGTGTTTTCCTGTGATCAAAACGCCAATGTTTTGAGATTATTTGTGTCGTAAAAATGTTAGCTAATGGGTTAGCAATTAGCATGTTTCACATTTCAGTGGAAATACTAATATTATCAGCTTTTTTCGAAGCAGTTTAGCTTACTACTATTTTGTTCAATTACAAGATATATCCATTTAATTTAGTTAAAAAAGAAACACCAACCTCGTCTCCGAAGGTTTTACTAGATAGTTTAGTT
This sequence comes from Coregonus lavaretus, assembly GCF_964263955.1. NCBI lineage: Eukaryota > Metazoa > Chordata > Actinopteri > Salmoniformes > Salmonidae > Coregonus > Coregonus lavaretus. The sequence continues at coordinate 7,138 of NW_028160854.1, forward strand.
GGCTAGCCTTCCGGCTGAAAAACATTGACTTGCCCGTCAACTTTTCATTGCGTAGCCCGGTGCGCCCTCCTGTGGACTTTAAAAAATGGTTCTTCAGCAACATTTGTTTCAGTGTTGTAACCAAATAATGTCTCATCATTTGTTTTACAGATTAATCTTATTTTTTGAGAAAGTAGATAACAGTTTAATACTAAAATATAAATGAGTATGAATAATTTACATCAAATAAAACTTTAATTTCAGTGATGTGCATTGACATAAAGCATGAAAACACTGTTGGAGTTTGTGTTGCAGAGATGCACTTGGAAAGTAAAGGAAAAAATATTTTAGACATGTCATTTGTTTTTTACAAATAAATAATTGCATATGAAAACAAACAAACAAAACGACCTCCATATTGTCACAGAAATCCCAATAAAAATCCAGCTCCACCGCCACCTCTGGATCCCACTCTACACACCTGCAGTGGAACCAGTGCTGGCAGAAGTCACAGCACACCCATGGCACCTCGTACCGGCACTCCTGCGGGGAGCTGGCAGGCGGATCACGCTCCCCGCAGCGAGCACAGCAGGTGGTGTCTTCTTTTATTTGAAAAAACAAAAAAAACAATCAAAATTATTAACATGGTTTGCAAATGTAGAAGTACTACAGCAACAATAGTAACTGATACAACTGAGAGAGAGAAAAACAAACAGATTATAAAGTGCCTGAGGGTGGTGCCATGGGTGGTGCCATGGGTGGTGCCATGGGTGGTGTGACAGAGGTGGCCGGTGGAGCTTTTCTCTTCCTTTTATGTGCTGCAGTTGAGAGACAAAGTAGTGCTAGACATAGCTTGTTTCAGGAAAACAATTTTCAACTGTTTTACATCAGTACCTCTGGAGGAAGCTGCATACGTTTTGGAGGAGGTGGACATGCCTTGTGGGCTGGTGCTATGCACTGTAGATATGTAAAGAGAGAAAACAATGTTTAAACAGCAGTTTTATAAAACACATAACACACAGACGTTTTTGTCACACTTTAACATGTGTTTACCTGTGGAAGTGGCAGTATTCGAATTGCAGGAGACAGGGACATCAGACGAGGCTGCTGTGGTAGTATGACCAGGGGAGATGGAGGAGGCAGTTGGTCCAGAGGAGGCCGTGTTGGTGGTGACAGACAGTGGGGCTGGTGTGCATCGTGGTGGTGGACGAAACCGCCGACGATGGCTTGGAGGAGCTGGTGTTTGTAGTGGTGGGATTGAGAGGCCGACGATGGTGTGGCCGGGAGAGCAGGCATGTGGCCTTCTGCAGCTGGGGGCCCCGGCAGCTCCTACAGGTGTTGCACACTGGGAGGCACTGGTGGTGGTGGTGATGCAGCTGTCAGGAGTGGTTCCAGCGGGGGGTCCAGCAGAGGCGATGGCGTCTATGGTCTCATCAATGGCAGACCTCTCCTGTGCCCTCTGTGTTCTGAGGGCTGCCCTACGCTCTTTCTCCTTTGCCTCAGCCCTTTCCTTCTCACCTCTCTCCTGCCACTGGTGCTTGTATTCCTCCCCGGTGAGGCATGTGGCAACCACAGGGAGTCTTCTGTATCGGTCTAGCCGATACTTCAGGACAGTGATGATGTGCCCCAGGTCCTTCGCTATCAGCCCCCCCTCTATTAGGGGGTGCTCATCTAGGGCTAGAGCTGGGACTGGAGCAGGGGCTGGGACTGGATCAGGGGCTGAGGGTCCTCCTGCGGTCGCTGGGGAGGAGGTGCTGGTGGACAGCACAGTGCTGCTGGTTCCAGGAGAGGCGGTGCTGGGACCCAGTAGGGACCGAGACGGCATTAAACGGGACCCTTCAATAGCTAAAGGGTAAAAAGGGAAGAGGCCACACTTCTTAAACCCTTCCCCCACATAGCACATGTCCTTGCAGCGCTGGTACGGGTAGCGGAATACTCTGGCAAATTCTGATTTGTTTACCATGTAGTAGTGGTCAAAATGGCTGAGGTCTCCAGCTACCTTGGAGAACGCAGCCTTTAAAGGGCCAAGGTATGCCACGTCCAGCAGCTGCAGGACATGGGTGCAGTGTGGTGGAAGACAAGGAAGTATAACCCCTTCCCTTAGTGCCGCCGCGAGCACCTCCGGTCCATGGAAGAGGAGAAGGAGAGGGAGCATGCTTAATGAAGTGCTGAAACCACTTCCTGAACAGGTCCCCGACAATGTAGCCACTGTTGGACCGTCCATACAAGGCTTGGGAGGGGGGCTCCCAGTGTGTAGTGGCCACCGGGGAAACACATGGGGTAGATGATAAACGGGGGGACGTCCTCTCCAGCTGCGTTAAAGCAGGCCAGCACTGTGATGTGCTCCTTGGTCCCCGGAGCCTGCTGGTACACGTGTTTTGCGCCCAGTGGAGCCAGCACCTTGTGCCTGCTCTGGTCACTACAAAAACCAAGACTCATCGCAGTTATAGATTTGTCTGGGTTTCTCCCTCAACCCACTCTCCTCCAAGTGCTTCTCATAAGATGTGAAGAAGGTGTCCATCGTCCAGGGTGTCCGGCCTCCTCATGCTCAGGTTCTTGTAACATTTCCCACCACCTCTTCCCCGGTGGTGGGATTGTCTCCCCTGGGTGCCGAAACCTAGAAAACAATAGAATATAAATTGTCCATCCAGGATGAAATGTTTTATTTTGACATCACCATACACATCCACATTTACAGTCAGTCCAGCATTCTACATACACACATAGAACACCAAATACCTGCCTATTTTGTCAGCGTATTTCATCAGCCTCTGTCTGGTGAAGGGGAACCCATGGCTGGCGCCTCTGGTGCAAGCAATGTGGTTGGTCCACTGCGAGATCCATGGGTCACCCGGCTGCTCAGCCTGTCCGCCAGGGTCTCCTGAGGTACACCATGCACCTTGGTGGATAAGAAAATAAAACTGTTATTAGCCCCGCAGTCCTCCTGTCACACCCTGGCTCTGGGACTCTATATGTTGAGCCAGGGTGTGTTCATTCTATGTGTTATATCTCTATGTTGGGAGTTCTAATTTGTCTATTTCTATGTTGGCCTGAGTAACTCCCAATCAGAGGCAACGAGTGTCAGCTGTGGCTGGTTGTCTCTGATTGGGAGCCATATTTAAACTGTCTGTTTTTCCCTTTGTGTTTGTGGGTTCTTGTTCCAGTTGGTTGTGTTTGTACCGTGGACTTCACGAGTCGTTTGTTGTTTTGTTGACTGTCCGTGTTTATCGCTAATGATAAATAAACATGTTCGTTCATCACGCTGCGCCTTGGTCCTCCTCTCTGAACGACGATCGTGACAGAAGAACCCACCATACCAGGACCAAGCAGCGTGTCCAGGAGCAGGCAGCCTGGACGTGGGAGCAGATTTTGGACGGGCAGGGGTCCTGGCCCTGGGAGGAAATCCTGGCCGGGATGGATCGCCGGCCATGGAGTGAGACAGTAGAGAGGCGACGGAGAGAGGAGCAACGGCGTGATCAGTGTCGTCGTCGGACGGTCGAGAGGCAACCCCAAAAAACGGGGCTGACGGAGGCAGAAAAGGGGCGTATTCAGAAGGCCACCAGGTTATGGGGGCCACTGGTCAAAGTAGGGAAATAAGGTTTAGAGGCACGGCGAGAGGTACTGGGGTGTGTTACCAGTCCGGTCCGGCCCATTCCAGATCCCGGGGTAGAGCCAGTGGTGTGTGTCCCCAGTACGGTCCGGCCTGTTACGGCCCCTCGCACCAAATGTACGGTGCGCGTCGCCAGCCCGGCCCAGCCTGTTCCTGCCACTCGCACCAAGCCTACGGTGTGCATCGCCGGCCCGGCCCGGCCTGTTCCTGCCACTCGCACCAAGCCTACGGTGCGCGTCGCCAGCCCGGCCCGGCCTGTTCCTGCCACTCGCACCAAGCCAGGGGTGCGTGTCGTCAGCCTGGTCCAGCCCGTTCCTGCTACTCGCACCAAGCCAGGGGTGCGAGTCGTCAGCCTGGTAAAGCCCGTTCCGGCTCCACGCACCAAGCCAGGGGTGCGCATCGTCAGCCCGGTCCGGCCCGTTGCTGCTCCACGCACCAAGCCAGGGGTGCGAGTCGTCAGTCCGGTGAGGCCCGTTCCGGCTCCACGCACCAAGCCAGGGGTACGCATCGTCAGCCCGGTCCGGCCCGTTGCTGCTCCACGCACCAAGCCAGGGGTGCGAGTCGTCAGCCTGGTAAGGCCCGTTCCTGCTCTACGCACCAAGCCAGGGGTGCGTATCGTCAGCCCGGTCCGGTCCGTTCCTGCTCCACGCACCAAGCCAGGGGTGCGTATCGTCAGCCCGGTCCGGCCCGTTGCTGCTCCACGCACCAAGCCAGGGGTGCGCATCGTCAGCCCGGTCCGGTCCGTTCCTGCCTCACGCACCAAGCCAGGGGTGCGCGTCGTCAGTCCGGCACAACCAGTGCCTGGGTCACCGGTGCCTAATCAGGTACCGCTCAACTGCTCCACAACGGAGCTGAAGCTAACCGCTCCTGCTACGTCCAGTTCAGCTCCAGCCAGCGGGGCCAGACCGGACCAGGGGCGCTATGGGGGGAGTATTGGAGGGTGGTGGGCAAGGCCGGAGCCAGAACCGCCGCCGAGGAGGAATGCCCACCCAGCCCTCCCCTGTTTTGCTCTAGTTGAGGCGCGGTCGCAGTCCGGGGGTACTGTCACACCCTGGCTCTGGGACTCTATATGTTGAGCCAGGGTGTGTTCATTCTATGTGTTACATCTCTATGTTGGGAGTTCTAGTTTGTCTATTTCTATGTTGGCCTGAGTAACTCCCAATCAGAGGCAACGAGTGTCAGCTGTGGCTGGTTGTCTCTGATTGGGAGCCATATTTAAACTGTCTGTTTTTCCCTTTGTGTTTGTGGGTTCTTGTTCCAGTTGGTTGTGTTTGTACCGTGGACTTCACGAGTCGTTTGTTGTTTTGTTGACTGTCCGTGTTTATCGCTAATGATAAATAAACATGTTCGTTCATCACGCTGCGCCTTGGTCCTCCTCTCTGAACGACGATCGTGACACCTCCATGGCATGGAACATGTCCACCTCACACCCCTGCTTCCTCATTACTTTCTCCATGCTGTGGTGGTAAATACATGTAGCTAAATAACTTGGCATACTATACACATTTTAGAAAGATAACACAATCTGAATATGTATAAACATTTACATTTAAAAGCTAAGGCATTGAAAGTTGATGATGAAAGGTTTCACAATAACTGAAAGTGTACCCATGTTTTTTGTCTGGTGTTATCTGTAATGAAAATTAGTGTCCCAATTAGTTTAATATTGTAGAATAACATAGACAACAGTGATAGGTGTCAAAACGTTAATGGTTCAAAGTTCAACATTTGTTTTTACAGATGTAAATGTCAGAGGACTCCAATTTTGATACAG
>NW_028160854.1:17500-22500 GCF_964263955.1 Coregonus lavaretus
GAGTTTTGGAGAGAAAATAAAGAAGGGATACTGGTCTGTAGTTGTTGACTTCGGAGGGATCGTGTGTAGGTTTTTTGAGGAGGGGTGCAAATCTCGCTCTCTTGAAGACGGAAGGGACATGGCCAGCGGTCAAGGATGAGTTGATGAGCAAGGTGAGGTAAGGGAGAAGGTCTCCGGAAATGGTCTGGAGAAGAGAGGAGGGGATAGGGTCAAGCGGGCAGGTTGTTGGGCGGCCGGCCGTCACAAGTCGCAAGATTTCATCTGGAGAGAGAGGGGAGAAAGAAGTCAAAGCATAGGGTAGGGCAGTGTGAGCAGGACCAACGGTGTCATTTGACTTAATAAATGAGGATCGGATGTCGTCAACCTTCTTTTCAAAATGGTTGACGAAGTCATCCACAGAGAGGGAGGAGGGAGGGGGAGGAGGAGGAGGATTCAGCAGGGAGGAGAAGGTGGCAAAGAGCTTCCTAGGGTTAGAGGCAGAGGCTTGAAATTTAGAGTGGTAGAAAGTGGCTTTAGCAGCAGAAACAGAGGAAGAGCATGTAGAGAGAAGGGAGTGAAAATATGACAGGTCCGCAGGGAGTCTAGTTTTCGTCCATTTCCGCTCGGCTGCCCGGAGCCCTCTTCTGTGAGCATATAATGAGTCGTCAAGCCACGGAGCAGGAGGGGAGGACCGAGCCGGCCTGGAGGATAGGGGACATAGAGAGTCAAAAGATGCAGAAAGGGAGGAGAGGAGGGTTGAGGAGGCAGAATCAGGAGATCGGAGGGAGAAGGATTTAGCAGAGGGAAGAGATGATAGGATGGAAGAGGAGAGAGTAGCGGGAGAGAGAGAGCGACGGTTGCGACGACCCATCTGAGTAGGGGCAGAGTGAGTAGTGTTGGAGGAGAGCGAGAGAGAAAAGGATACAAAGTAGTGGTTGGAGACTTGGAGGGGAGTTGCAGTGAGATTAGTAGAAGAACAGCATCTAGTAAAGATGAGGTCAAGCGTATTGCCTGCCTTGTGAGTAGGGGGGGACGGTGAGAGGGTGAGGTCAAAAGAGGAAAATAGTGGAAAGAAGGCAGAGAGAAATGAGTCAAAGGCAGACGTAGGGAGGTTAAAGTCACCCAGAACTGTGAGGGGTGAGCCATCCTCAGGAAAGGAACTTATCAAGGCGTCAAGCTCATTGATGAACTCAGGGAACCTGGAGGGCGATAAATAACAAGGATGTTAAGCTTGAATGGGCTAGTGACTGTGACAGCATTGAATTCAAATGAGGAGATAGACAGATGGGTCAGGGTAAAGAGAGAATGTCCACTTGGGAGAGATGAGGATTCCTGTGCCACCGCCGCGCTGACCAGATGCTCTCGGGGTAAGCGAGAACACATGATCAGAAGAGGAAAGAGCAGTAGGAGTAGCAGTGTTTTCTATGGTAATCCATGTTTCCGTCAGTGCCAAGAAGTCGAGGGACTGGAGGGTAACATAGGCTGAGATGAACTCTGCCTTGTTGGCCGCAGAACGGCAGTTCCAGAGGCTGCCGGAGACCTGGAACTCCACGTGGATCATACGCGCAGGGACCACCAGATTAGAGTGGCAGCAGCCACGCGGTGTGAAGCGTTTGTATGGCCTGTGCAGAGAGGAGAGAACAGGGATAGACAGACACATAGTTGACAGGCTACAGAAAAGGCTACAATAATGCAAAGGAGATCGGAATGAAATTAACTAAACATCTTGGAAAGCGAGAGATCGGGGCCTCCCTCACTTACGTTTCACTGAAACACTCAAATATAACTCTCCCAACTTCCACTTTATAAATTATAATTGTTGTAAACTACAGCGGTTCAATGTTTTCTAGGAATAGACTCCAACCTAGTTTATTCAGTTAGCTAACTTGGTACAGTATTCTTCCGTGAAAACCGCCCAGGGCACCGAATCCTATGACACCATAGCCAACTAGCATGCCAGCCTCCAATAACACGGTTTAGCACCAATACTCCTTTACAACAAACCACCAACAGTGTGTTAACACGCCAAACAGATAATTCGTGTCCGTGTCTAACGTTGTGTAAAGTTTTGGGTTAGTTTCGACAGTTTGAGTGAGTACGTTGTCAATTTATTTAGCCAGTTAGTTAGCTAGCTAGAATAGTTAGCCTACTAGCTAGCCATTGCTCTCTGCCAACGAACCAACCCCTCCTCCCACGGCACGAAACACACAGAGAGAGCCAAGCTAACTACCTAACGTTAACGCTTCAGATAATGAGGTTAGAAAAACAGCTGAATGGTAGGTAGCTAGCTGGCATAATTACAGGTACTCTTAAGCGTTAAATAACATTGGAAACAACTATCCACAGTTGCTAATAGTTACCAGTAGCTACCCGCTAGCTTTATTGGTCCAGGTAGTGGGTTAGCTAGCCTCGTCGAATACAATACTTACCTACAATACATTTACATTTTAGTCATTTAGCAGACGCTCTTATCCAGAGCGACTTACAGTTAGTGCATACATTATTATTTTTCATACCCCCTGTGGGAATCGAACCCACAACCCTGGTGTTGTAAACGCCATGCTCTACCAACTGAGCTACATCCCTGCCGGCCATTCCCTCCCCTACCCTGGACGACGCTGGGTCAATTGCGCGCCGCCCCATGGGTCTCCCGGTCGCGGCCGGCTACGACAGAGCCTGGATTCGAACCAGGATCTCAAGTGGCACAGCTAGCACTGCGATACAGTGCCTTAGACCACTGCGCCACTCAATACCTAACTACAATACCTACCTACAATCTACAGTGGGGAAAAAAAGTATTTAGTCAGCCACCAATTGTGCAAGTTCTCCCACTTAAAAAGATGAGAGAGGCCTGTAATTTTCATCATAGGTACACGTCAACTATGACAGACAAATGAAGAAAAAAAATCCAGAAAATCACATTGTAGGATTTTTAATGAATTTATTTGCAAATTATGGTGGAAAATAAGTATTTGGTCACCTACAAACAAGCAAGATTTCTGGCTCTCACAGACCTGTAACTTCTTCTTTAAGAGGCTCCTCTGTCCTCCACTCGTTACCTGTATTAATGGAACCTGTTTGAACTTGTTATCAGTATAAAAGACACCTGTCCACAACCTCAAACAGTCACACTCCAAACTCCACTATGGCCAAGACCAAAGAGCTGTCAAAGGACACCAGAAACAAAATTGTAGACCTGCACCAGGCTGGGAAGACTGAATCTGCAATAGGTAAGCAGCTTGGTTTGAAGAAATCAACTGTGGGAGCAATTATTAGGAAATGGAAGACATACAAGACCACTGATAATCTCCCTCGATCTGGGGCTCCACGCAATATCTCACCCCGTGGGGTCAAAATGATCACAAGAACGGTGAGCAAAAATCCCAGAACCACACGGGGGGACCTAATGAATGACCTGCAGAGAGCTGGGACCAAAGTAATAAAGCCTACCATCAGTAACACACTACGCCGCCAGGGACTCAAATCCTGCAGTGCCAGACGTGTCCCCCTGCTTAAGCCAGTACATGTCCAGGCCCGTCTGAAGTTTGCTAGAGTGCATTTGGATGATCCAGAAGAGGATTGGGAGAATGTCATATGGTCAGATGAAACCAAAATATAACTTTTTGGTAAAAACTCAACTCGTCGTGTTTGGAGGACAAAGAATGCTGAGTTGCATCCAAAGAACACCATACCTACTGTGAAGCATGGGGGTGGAAACATCATGCTTTGGGGCTGTCTTTCTGCAAAGGGACCAGGACGACTGATCCGTGTAAAGGAAAGAATGAATGGGGCCATGTATCGTGAGATTTTGAGTGAAAACCTCCTTCCATCAGCAAGGGCATTGAAGATGAAACGTGGCTGGGTCTTTCAGCATGACAATGATCCCAAACACACCGCCCGGGCAACGAAGGAGTGGCTTCGTAAGAAGCATTTCAAGGTCCTGGAGTGGCCTAGCCAGTCTCCAGATCTCAACCCCAAAGAAAATCTTTGGAGGGAGTTGAAAGTCTGTGTTGCCCAGCGACAGCCCCAAAACATCACTGCTCTAGTGGAGATCTGCATGGAGGAATGGGCCAAAATACCAGCAACAGTGTGTGAAAACCTTGTGAAGACTTACAGAAAACGTTTGACCTGTGTCATTGCCAACAAAGGGTATATAACAAAGTATTGAGAAACTTTTGTTATTGACCAAATACTTATTTTCCACCATAATTTGCAAATAAATTCATTAAAAATCCTACAATGTGATTTTCTGGATTTTTTTTTCTCATTTCGTCTGTCACAGTTGACGTGTACCTATGATGAAAATTACAGGCCTCTCTCATCTTTTTAAGTGGGAGAACTTGCACAATTGGTGGCTGACTAAATACTTTTTTCCCCCACTGTAAATACATGGTTTAAGCTTTACTCGACACCATATAAGAAGCCTGTATTTGTGGTGATGTGTCCTTTCTGGGAGGGGGTTGAGAATGGAGCAGAAACAGAAATCTATAATCCAACATTGTCACATAGAACAGGAAGTCTCAGACTCAGACATTCCAACATTCTTCAGAAGGAATGTTGGCTAGAGTCTCATTAGTGTATTGGTCATCTGTGTGGATACCACAGAACACCTGTACTCTATGCTATACAGTATAACAGGAGGTGGTATGATTAGAGAGAATGTCTGTCTTATCATCACAATGGACCGGTAACCTTTCTCCCCCCGGTGCTGCAGTTCCAGTGTAGTGAGGTCTCAGATTATTGAAAACAAACACAATGACTATTGCTACAGTACTGCTGGAGGTGACATCTCCACACCTGCATTCAGAGACATACATACTAGTCAGATGAGTTTACAATAAGAGAGAATAATGAGCACTGTGCAGCTTTGGGTGTAGTCTGAGATATGAGTAAAGGGTGTGCAGGCTTTCAATACAGACCAGCTATAACCCACTTGTCTCCACAAATGTTGGTCAAAACAACACTAAATATGATCATTTGTAATCGCGGTTAAACTGTCAATCAAAGTCAGTTAAATCAGA
>NW_028160853.1:0-7500 GCF_964263955.1 Coregonus lavaretus
GATAGGCTCATTTCATATGAATTGTAACTTGATATAGGAAACATTTGATATTGTCCTCTCATCTTCTCTCATCTCCCTCTCTACGTCTGTCTCTCTCTCTGTTTCCTCTCTCCCTCTCCACGTCTCTCTCTCTCTTTCCCTCTCTCTACTGTATCTATCTTTCTCTCTCTCTCCCATCCACTCATCTCCTATTATCCTATTCTCACAATGCATCTTCATGGCTCTACTTTAACTCTAAGCACAGGCGGTAGGTTCAGGGGTGTGTCAGAAATATTTTTGCTATTTATTTTCACTGTTACAGTTATCGGCGCACTTGCTGGCGTTGGCGCGAAAGGGCTGGGTTTTGATGAATAAACAAGTCGTGGGTGTGTTGAGACTTGGCCCATCACTGGCCAATCAGATTGTGCTCCAAAATATATGGTTGCTTCGGATCCAATATAAAGAGAAAGCGAGAATGTCCCCTCACCATTATACTGCTCTAAAACACAGTGCCTTCGGAAAGTATTCAGACCCCTTTACTTTTTCCACATTTTGATATGTTACAGCCTTATTCTAAAATGGATTAAATAAAAAATAAATACACACAATACCCCATAATTACAAAGCAAAAACTGGTTTTTAGAAATGTTGGCAAATTAATTACAGAAAAACCTTATTTACATAAGTATTTAGCCCCTTTGCTATGAGACTCGAAATTGAGCTCAGTTGCATCCTATTTCCATTGATCATCCTTGAGATGTTTCTAAAACTTGATTGGAGTCCATCTGTGGTAAATTCAATTATTTGGACATGATTTGGAAAGGCACACACCTGTCTATATAAGGTCCCACAGTTGACAGTGCATGACAGAGCAAAAACCAAGCCATGAGGTCAAAGGAATTGTCTTTAGAGCTCTGAGACAGGATTGTGTCGAGGCACAGATATGGGGAAGGGTACCAAAACATTTCTGCAGCATTGAAGGTCCCCAAGAACACATCTTCTTAAATGGAAGATGTTTGGAACCACCAAGAGTCTTCCTAGAGCTGGCCGCCCTGCCAAACTGAGCCATCGGGGGAGAAGGGCTTTGGTCATGGAGGTGACCAAGAACCCGATGATCACTCTGACAGAGCTCCAGAGTTCCTCTGTGGAGATGGGAGAACCTTCCAGAAGGACAACCATCTCTGCAGCACTCCACCAATCAGGCCTTTATGGTAGAGTCGCCAGGCGGAAGACATTCCTCAGGAAAAGGCACATGACAGCCCACTTGGAGTTTGCCAAAAGGCACCTAAATACTCTCAGACCTTGAAAAAATAAGATTATCTGGTCTGATGAAACCAAGAATGAACACTTTGGCCTAAATGCCAAGCGTCACGTCTGGGGAAACTTGGCACCATCCCTACGGTGAAGCATGGTGGTGGCAGCATCATGTCGTGAGGATGTTTTTCAGCAGCAGGGACTGGGAGACTAGTCAGGATCGAGGGAAAGATGAACGGAGCAAAGCACAGAGAAGTCCTTGATGAAAACCAGCTCCAGAGCGCTCAGGACCTCAGACTGGGGCGAAGGTTCAACTTCCAACAGGACAACGACCCTAAGCACACAGCCAAGACCCAGCTAGAGCCCAGACTTGAACCCGATCGAACATCTCTGGAGAGACCTGAATATACAGTGCTTTGCAAAAGTATTCATTCCCCTTGGTGTTTTTCCTATTTTGTTGCATTACAACCTGTAATTTAAATGGATTTTTATTTGGATTTCATGTAATGGACATACACAAAATAGTCCAAATTGGTGAAGTGAAAAAAATAACTTGTTTCAAAGAAATCTAAAAAATAAATAACGGAAAAGTGGTGCGTGTATATTTATTTACTCCCTTTGCTATGAAGCCCCTAAATAAGATCTGGTGCAACCATTTACCTTCAGAAGTCACATCATTAGTTAAATAAAGTCCACCTGTGTGCAATCTAAGTGTCACATGATCTGTCACATGATCTCAGTATGTATACACCTGTTCTGAAAGGCCCCAGAGTCTGCAACACCACTAAGCAAGGGGCACCACCAAGCAAGCGGCACCATGATGACGAAGGAGCTCTCCAAACAGGTCAGGGACAAAGTTGTGGAGAAGTACAGATCAGGGTTGGGTTATAAACAAATATCAAAAATTTGAACATCCCACAGAGCACCACAACAAACCTGCCAAGAGAGGGCCGCCCACCAAAACTCACGGACCAGGCAAGGAGGGCATTAATCAGAGATGCAACAAAGAGACCAAAGATAACCCTGAAGGAGCTGCAAAGCTCCACAGCGGAGATTGGAGTATCTGTCCATAGGACCACTTTAAGCCGTACACTCCACAGAGCTGGGCTTTATAGAAGTCTGGCCAGAAAAAAGCCATTGCTTAAAGAAAAAAAGAAAAGAAAACAAGTTTGGTGTTCGCCAAAAGGCATGTGGGAGGCTCCCCATCAAGGAAAACGCTAAGTCTGGCGCAAACCCGACACCTCTCATCACCCCGAGAACACAATCCCCACAGTGAAGCATGGTGGTGGCAGCATCATGCTGTGGGGATGTTTTTCATCGGCATGGACTGTGAAACTGGTCAGAATTGAAGGAATGATGGATGGCGCTAAATACAGGGAAATTCTTGAATGAAACCTGTTTCAGTCTTCCAGAGATTTGAGACTGGCATGGAGGTTCACCTTCCAGCAGGAAAATGACCCTAAGCATACTGCTAAAGCAACACTCGAGTGGTTTAAGGGGAAACATTTAAATGTCTTGGAATGGCCTAGTCAAAGCCCAGACCTCAATCCAATTGAGAATCTGTTGTATGACTTAAAGATTGCTGTACACCAGCGGAACCCATCCAACTTGAAGGAGCTGGAGCAGTTTTGCCTTGAAGAATGGGCAAAAATCCCAGTGGCTAGATGTGCCAAGCTTATAGAGACATACCCCAAGAGACTTGTTGCTGTAATTGCTGCAAAAGGTGGCTCTACAAAGTATTGACTTGGGGGGGGGGGGTGAATAGTTATGCACGTTCAAGCTTTCTGTTTTTTTGTCTTATTTCTTGTTTGTTTCACCCAAAAATGTATTTTGCATCTTCAAAGTGGTAGGCATCTTGTGAAAATCAAACGATACAAAACCCCCCAAAAATCAATTTAAATTCCAGGTTGTAAGGCAACAAAAAAGGAAATATGCCAATGGGGGTGAATACTTTCGCAAGCCACTGCAGCTGTGCAGCAACGCTCCCATCCAACCTGACAGAGCTTGAGAGGATCTGCATAGAAGTGTGCCAAGCTTGTAGCGTCATACCCAAGAAGACTTGATGCTGTAATCTCTGCCAAAGGTGTTTCAACAAAGTACTGAGTAAAGACTCTGAATACTTATGTAAATTTTATTATTATTATTATTATTTTTATTTTATTTATTTATTAGAAAACGTTCTAAAAACCTGTTTTTGATTTTTCATTATGGGTAATTGTGTGTAGATTGATGAGGGGAAAAAACTATTTAATCCATTTTAGAATAAGGGTGTAACGTAAGTCAAGGGGTCTGAATACTTTCCCGAAGACAGAGTAGGCATATGTTTTATGAACATAATCGGAACCATTTTACAGATCAGATCGCATTCAGAGAACTCCAGAAGTTGCACTGCAAGCGCGCCACGGACTGTGTCACCATAAATCCAGGAAGGTGAAACATTTTAATACGTTTGGTTGTATTAACCCTTGTGCTTTGCTGGAAAAAAATGACATCCATTATGTTACGGGTCAAATTGACCCGCACAGTTTAAACACACTCAAGACAGTCAAAGAATTAAGTAAAAACAGAAACAACTTTATTTTGTCTTATCAGACATTTCAGAAAGAAGAAATACAATACTTTTTATTTTTTTTAAACAATATTTAAGAACTATTTGTTAAACATATTTCCTTTCTCACAAACAAGATTTTTCAGTTTCCCCAAGTAGGTTTTTTCCCCCCCTATTGGTCCATATTATCCCTTCAGTCTTTCTCTCTACATGTTGAACACAATGTGTGTGTGTGCTTTCTGCAGATGTATTTATTGCATTCTACACAAGTGGTGCTTGTTTTACTGTCTTGTCGAGGGGGGCAGAGCTGGCATCTTTTCCGTTTCTTGCCACTGCCTGTATCCACTGGATCCATTTCTGGTTGATTGGAGGCATGTGTTGATGGTCCAGCTTGAATTTTCTGGACGGCAGATGCAGCTGCTGTCGACCGAGGAGGCCGGACTCTCCTCTGGATCTTGGGAGTGATGAGAGCTTTGCCGAGCTCCTCTAGGAAAAGCCGGCGTCGGTACAATTTGCCACCATTCCATTGCTGGTTGATTTCAGTCCACAGGACATAGGCATTGTAAGCAGACACATCCACAATGTTGTAGAAAATCACCAAAGGCCAGCGGGCAGTCATGCGCTGACAACTATATGTTGCTGTGACTTTATCCAAATTGTCAACTCCTCCTTTGGTGGAATTGTAGTCCAGTATTATTTGTGGCTTGATGTCCTCTCTTGCACTCAGCGATGCATCTTTGTGCATTGTGCTCATTACAAGAACATTCTTGTTCTTCTTTGGGCAGTATGAAACAACAGTTGCATTTTCAGAGAAAGCAAATTTAGAGGAATGCACAGTTCTGCCCTGCATTTTCAGAAGCTCACTGGGAAGTTCAGGTTTGTTTTTTCTGATTGTTCCAACCATGGTCAGCTTTCTCTTCTGTAGTTCAACACCAAGGCGGTAGGATGTGAAGAAGTTGTCACACGTGATGTTATGACCTTGCAGCCCTTCACTCATGTCCAGCACCACCCGCATCCCCTGGTTTTTCTCAGGCACTCCGCCGGGTGGCTTCCCAGTGTAAACTTGCATATTCCATGCATAGCTTGATGTGGCATCACATGCTGCCCATATTTTGATGCCATATTTTGCAGGCTTGTTTGGCATATACTGTCTGAAGGGACAACGTCCTCTGAATGGAACAAGGCGTTCATCAACTGTAACATGAGGACTGGGATTGTACAGTAACGGTAGAATTTCCACCCATTTATCCCATACATCTCTGATTGCAGCTAGTTTGTCTCTTTCACGTCGACCCGGTCTGGTATCACGGTTATCAAAGCGAATCACCCGAGAAATTATGTGGAATTCTTGTAGAGACATTGTTGCCCGAAATATTGGCCTTCCATTCTCTTCATTCCACAGGCTGGCCGTTGCTTCTCCGTTTGACCGGTAGACTCCAGCTAATATGAGCAATCCAATGTATGCATGCAAGTCAATCCGATCCAGTGGCTTCCAGTTCTCTTGAAACACACGGCTCCCCTCCAAGTTGGTCATGTCCAGAACAATCTTCTCTATTGCTTGGGGTAAAAAGAGCTCAAAAGCTGATTGTATGTCATGGACTCGAGTGACAGCAAATCGTGTAGGTCCTGGAACCATTTTTATTACATTGGAAGCTGAGAGTCTACCTTGACCTCGTTGTGGTGACGGTGACCATTCAATATGACCATCTTTAGACTTCCATGTCTTCTCTTCTCTTGATGATGCTTGTTGCATGCTCTGTCTCTCATCTGATGTAGGGGATGGTACGGCAGACTCCTCCTCTGAATCCTCTTCAATGAAGACAAAATCTGGATCATCAACAGCATTGTCCTCTATCTCTGAAATATCCTCTGTCTCTGAAACCTCTTCTTCTTTTTCACTGTCACAGTCCAGAATTTGTGATAAGACTTCATTGATTGAAAATCTTTTGGAGCTCATTTTTGAGTGTCTGTGTCAGGGACCTGCTGCTCTCACACTGAGGAGAAGCTTGGGAAAGCCCTTTTTAACCCAAACACAATTCTAAAAGTGCAACCAGGACCAGTCAAAACAAAATACATCAAAGACACTTTTTTGTTTTGCACCTGTGCAAATATATATACACATGAAAGCCTCCGGGTCAAAATGACCCACAACATCATGTTTGTATACAAAATGTACACAGACATTCCACAACACATCAGTGTGTCCACATTTTGCAGTTAGGTTCATGACCCTAAATGAGGAAAAGTCATGTAATTTCATGGCGAAAAAGAGTGGTTAACTAGTATTTTAGACAACGCAAAAGTGGAAACGGGTCAAATTGACCCACAACATAACAGGAGGGTTAAAATTAAATGAAAAACAAGCAATACACTTTTTTGGGAAAATGTAATGATATGATAAAATCGCCGGGATTGTTGTTGAACCTTCATTATAGTAGGCCTGAGGAGGGCTTGGGTTGATGTTGGTGGTCCTCTGTAGCTCAGCTGGTAGAGCACGGCGCTTGTAACGCCAAGGTAGTGGGTTCGATCCCGGGACCACCCATACGTAAAAATGTATGCACGCATGACTGTAAGTCGCTTTGGATAAAAGCGTCTGCTAAATGGCATATTATTATTATTATTATTATTATTATTATTATTATTATTATTATTATTATTATTATTATGTTGAACCTTCGTTATAGAAGGCCTGAGGAGGGCTTGGGTTGATGTTGAACCTTCGTTATAGAAGGCCTGAGGAGGGCTTGGGTTGATGTTGAATCTTCGTTATAGAAGGCCTGAGGAGGGCTTGGGTTGATGTTGAACCTTTAATTATGTTTTATTTCCAAGCAATCTCAAGAACCAAAACCCTTTATTGACAGTGTTCACTACTTCGCGATTGTATTGGGCAGACCCAAAAAAATGCCATCATTGAGAGAAGGGAGGCTATGAATGGTTTTAACCAAATAAAATAAAATGGGAAAAAATATTAGTTTCTTTTTTTTGTTTCAGAAATACAAAGTATAAAGGCATCAAAAGCACATGAGGCTACTCTTGTTCCATGCGCATATGGGCAGTGTGCGTCACGGGTGGTTGGGTGGTGTTTCTGCTGTCAGAATTCATACCGCTAAAACCAGCTTTTGATTGATCTTAAATATCTCTCTAAATATCAGCGCTGCCTGAACGTTTTTTTAGGACACACCTCTAATTTTTACACCTCGCCCATCTGAGGTCACGCGAACGGATATAAGACAGGTAAACCTGACGTTGGGGCTGGAAAATGCCAGCGCGCCATTTTTGAAATTGCATTTATTTACTGATTATTATTTTAATTTTTTATATTTCATATATTTTACCCCTTTTTCTCCCCTATTTTGTGATATCCAATTGGTAGGTTCAGTCTTGTCCCATTGCTGCAACTCCAATATGGACTCGGGAGAGGTCGAAGGTCGAGAGCAATGCGGCCTCCGAAAACACGATCCTGTCAAGCTGTTTTTACATAACAAAAATTGCAAACTGACGTGCGTTTGACACTAGCGCCTATTTAACGCCAGCTGATGATAGAGCCCTTAAGATTGAAGTGTAGTTCGGCACAAAGCTCAGGCTTTGTTAATTTAATAGTGAGTGAAAACAGAAACGTTTAACCAACAAGAACAAAGAGCTGTTGTTGATTGATGAAGTAATCAAGTCATGTTTGTGTTTGTGAGAATGTTGAGTGTGTTAGTCAATTATTTGAATAA
>NW_028160853.1:10000-15629 GCF_964263955.1 Coregonus lavaretus
CTCTGACCCTGTCTTCCTCTTTCACCTCTACCTCCCACCCCTGTCTCCCTAGTTAACCTTTACCTATTATCTGCTGTGAAGATACTTCCTCCTTAACTTAACCTCAACAAGTCCCTACCCCTACACATCTTCCTCTGTTCTCCTTCCTGCTTCCTGCTTCCTGTCTCACACTTCCTCTCCTTTATGCAACCTCACTAATCCCCTCCTCAAGGTAATCTTTATTCTCATCTAGTCCTCAACCTCCATCATTACATACCCATCACCTCTAGTCCTCTACCTCCATCATTACATACCCATCACCTCTAGTCCTCAACCTCCATCATTACATACCCATCACCTCTAGTCCTCAACCTCCATCATTACATACCCATCTCCTCTAGTCCTCTACCTCCATCACCACATACCCATCACCTCTAGTCCTCAACCTCCATCATTACATACCCATCTCCTCTAGTCCTCTACCTCCATCACCACATACCCATCACCTCTAGTCCTCAACCTCCATCATTACATACCCATCACCTCTAGTCCTCAACCTCCATCATTACATACCCATCTCCTCTAGTCCTCTACCTCCATCACCACATACCCATCACCTCTAGTCCTCAACCTCCATCATTACATACCCATCTCCTCTAGTCCTCAACCTCCATCATTACATACCCATCACCTCTAGTCCTCAACCTCCATCATTACATACCCATCACCTCCTCTTGATCCTTTCAGTCCTTCCTCCTTCGTCTTTCTCCTCTTGATGTTCATTCTCATTCTTCTCTCCTCCTCCTCTTCCTTTCTCTCCATCTTGCTGCCTTGGTTACCGACCAGTTTTTCGTTCCCCTAACGATGACAGGCCTGCCCTTTTCCCCCTCATCAATATTCATGAGACACCAAGAGTCTCGGCTAATCAGCAGGTGTCACATTGGCTTTGGTCCCGCCTGTCGGGCCTTTGACCCTGCCCTGTCTGTCAAGGGGCCTGCCGGGTTGGCTGGCTCATCGACCCCATGCCACTTCGCCTTCCTGTCTCAATCTGTTGATATGTTTTAGCAGGATGCTGTCGTATGGTAGGAGAGGGGTAAAGATATTTTTAACTAAAGAAAAAAATACTATTTTGTTGATAATGATGATGAGGGTCAGAGGCAGGAAGAGTGTACAGGGAATATAATATATATATATATATATATATATATATATATATATATATATATATATATATATATACAGTATATAACCTTCCAGAATTTATTAGGAATACAATGGCTAAAATAATGCCATTGACAATAATACAGTAATGTTTTATACTGTACCAGTAATAATGGTGGCATTTTGAAATTGAACACGACTTGTCATTTATTAACAACGTAGTAACACACACTTAAGACAAGACAGACATTTTTATCTGATAACCACTAGAAGATAGAAGTCTCTCCAGAGACAACGGCGTCACGGCACACACATTCAAATCACGCCAAATGCAGGCTCAAAACATGTATATTTGAAATGGTATGTTAATTGAAAACGTTCTCTATAGGTATTGGTAAGAAAAGCTCCCAGTCGATCCCTTCTGGCTCTAATAATGAGAATGCTTTTTAGCTATAGGAAACTGTACCACTGTGTTTGATCATATTGGACGGAGAAACCGACTGAGAGAGTGATTGATATATACAGTGCATTCGGAAAGTATACAGACCCCTTGACTTTTTCCACATTTTGTTACGTTACAGCCTTATTCTAAAATTGAGTTTTTTTTTTCCCTCATCAATCTACACACAATACCCCATAATGACAAAATAAAAATAGTATTTTTAGAAATTTTTGCAAATGTGGAGAAAAAAACACATTTACATAAGTATTCAGACCCTTTGCTCAGTACCTTGTTGAAGCACCTTTGGCAGTGATTACAGCCTCGAGTCTTCTTGGGTATGACCCTACAAGCTTGGCACACCTGTATTTGTGGAGTTTCTCACATTCTTCTCTGCAGATCCTCTCAAGCTCTGTCAGTTTGGATGGGGAGCATCGCTGCACAGCTATTTTCAGGTCTCTCCAGAGATGTTCGATCTGGTTCAAGTCTGGGCTCTGGCTGGGCCACTCGAGGACATTCAGAGGCTTGTCCCGAAGCCACTCCTGCATTGTCTTCGCTGTGTGCTTAGGGTCATTGTCCTGTTGGAAGGTGAACCTTCACCCCAGTCTGAGGTCCTGAGCGCTCTGGAGCAGGTTTTCATCAAGGATCTCTCTGTACTTTGCTCCGTTCATCTTTGCCTCGATCCTGACTAGTCTCCCAGTCCCTGCCGCTGAATAACATCCCCACAGCATGATGCTGCCACCACCATGCTTCACCGTAAAGATGGTGCCAGGTTTCCTCCAGACGTGACGCTTGGCATTCAGGCCAAAGAGTTTAATCTTGGTTTCATCAGACCAGAGAATCTTGTTTCTCATGGTCTGAGAGTCTTTTAGGTGCCTTTTGGCAAACTCCAAGCTGGTCTGTCATGTGCATTTTACTGAGGAGTGGCTTCCGTCTGGCCACTCTACCATAAAGGCCTGATTGGTGGAGTGCTGCAGTGATGGTTGTCCTTCTGGAAGGTTCTCCCATCTCCACAGAGGAACTCTGGAGTTCTGTCAGAGTGACCATCGGGTGCTTGGTCACCTCACTGACCAAGGCCCTTCTCCCCTGATTGCTCAGTTTGACCGGGTGGCCAGCTCTAGGAAGAGTCTTGGTGGTTCCAAACTTCCTCCATTTAAGAATGATGGAGGCCACTGTGTTCTTGGGGACCTTCAATGCTACAGAAATGTTTTGGTACTCTTCCCCAGATCTGTGCTTCGACACAATCCTGTCTCTGAGCTCTACGGACAATTCCTTCGACCTCATGTCTTGGTTTTTGCTCTGACATGCACTGTCAACTGTGGGGCCTTATATAGACAGGTGTGTGCCTTTCCAAATCATGTCCAATCAATTGGATTTACCACAGGTGGACTCCAATCAAGTTGTAGAAACATCCCAATGATGATCAATGGAAACAGGATGCACCTGAACTCAATTTCGAGTCTCATAGCAAAGGGTATGAATACTTATGTAAATACGGTATTTCTGGTTTATATTTTAATCGATCTGAAAGAAAATTCAAAAACCTGTTTTTGCTTTGTCATTATGGTGTATTGTGTGTAGATTGATGAAGAAAAATTGTAATTTAATCAATTTTAGAATAAGGCTGTAGTGTAACAAAATGTGGAAAAAGGGAAGGTTTCCGAATGCACTGTATGCATGCAAATTTCCTTTACTCCCTTGCTCTCTGTCCCTATGGGCCCAGTCTGTGCCGGGGAAATGGTAAATGTAACCGTGTAAGTCAGCATCACTGTCAAAAATGTCTGGTTGTGTTGAAATGTGCTGTACCTAATTTACCTTGATTTTCGCTGGCTAGACTGGCATGTGAAAATCTGTAATAGTTTATTTTACATCTCTCTCGCTTTCATCTTTCTCTTTCGTTCTCATCCTTCCCTCTCCCTCTCTCTCTCTCTCATCTCTCTCTCTCTCTCTCTCTCGCTCTCTCTCTCGCTCTCTCTCTCATCACTCTCTTTCTCTCTCTCGCTCTCTCTCTCTCATCACTCTCTCTCTCTCTCTCTCTCTCTCTCTCTCTCTCTCTCTCTCTCTCTCTCTCTCTCTCTCTCATCCCTCTCTCATCCCCCTCTCTCAGTGTCTCAGATGGGTGTGGCCCAGGGACATAACATGTGTCCAGACCCGGGGATCCCTGACCGAGGGAAAAGAAAAGGATCTGACTTCAGGTAAAAAGATCCAAGACGGGAATAGAAGACATATTTAGCGGAGAGAGAAGGAGAGAAGGAGAGAAGGAGAGGAGAGAGAGAGAGGAGAGGAGGAGAGAAGGAGAGGAGAGAGAGAAGGAGAGAAGGAGAAGAGAGAGAGAAGGAGAGGAGAGAGAGAAGGAGAGGAGAGAGAGAAGGAGAGGAGGAGAGAAGGAGAGGAGAGAGAGAAGGAGAGGAGAGAGAGAAGGAGAAGAGAGAGAGAAGGAGAGGAGAGAGAGAAGGAGAGGAGAGAGAGAAGGAGAGGAGAGAGAGAAGGAGAGGAGGAGAGAGAGAGAGAGAGAGAGAGAGAGAGAGAGAGAGAGAGAGAGAGAGAGAGAGAGAGAGAGAGAGAAGGAGAGGAGAGAGAGAAGGAGAGGAGGAGAGAAGGAGAGGAGAGAGAGAGAGAGAGAGAGAGAGAGAGAGAGAGAGAGAGAGAGAGAAGATAAGGGGGAGAGAGAGAGAGAGAGAGAGAGAAGGAGAGGAGAGAGAGAAGGAGAGGAGGAGAGAAGGAGAGGAGAGGAGAGAGAGAGAGAGAGAGAGAAGAAGATAAGGGGGAGAGAGAGGAGACTAAGAGCATGAACATGTATTGAGGAAGAGAAAACAATGCATGTGTTGTTGTTTTTTTCTTCTCAAAAATGTGACTAAGGAACAGACCACTGGGTATAGAGTGGTGGAGTGGTAGGTAATGTCGCTCTACAAGAGGCAAGGAAAAGTTTGTCTCTCTACCCCACCCTACAGGCAGGGTGCAATGGTGCACTTCTCCTGTGATGAGGGTTATGATCTGGATGTGTATAACTCTCTGTCTCTCTACCCGGTGATGAGGGTTATAATATTATACTATAATATGCCATTTAGCAGATGCTTTTACCCAAAGCGACTTACAGTCATGTGCGCATACATTTTTACATATGGGCGGTCCTGGGGATCGAACCCACTACCCTGGCGTTACAAGTGCCATGCTCTACCAGCTGAGCTACATGAGCTGGATGTGTATAACTCTCTGTCTCTCTACCTCCCCCTACAGGCGGGGTGCCACGGTGCATTTCTCCTGTGATGAGGGTTATGATCTGGATGTGTATAACCATCTGTCTCTCTACCTCCCCCTACAGGCGGGGTGCCACGGTGCATTTCTCCTGTGATGAGGGTTATGATCTGGATGTGTATAACTCTCTGTGTCTCTACCTCCCCCTACAGGCGGGGTGCCACGGTGCATTTCTCCTGTGATGAGGGTTATGATCTGGATGTGTATAACCATCTGTCTCTCTACCTCCCCTACAGGCGGGGTGCCACGGTGCATTTCTCCTGTGATGAGGGTTATGATCTGGATGTGTATAACCATCTGTCTCTCTACCTCCCCCTACAGGCGGGGTGCCACGGTGCATTTCTCCTGTGATGAGGGTTATGATCTGGATGTGTATAACTCTCTGTCTCTCTACCTCCCCCTACAGGCGGGGTGCCACGGTGCATTTCTCCTGTGATGAGGGTTATGATCTGCAGGGCTCTAAAAGCATCAGCTGCCTGAGAGTAACAGACAGTTACGTTGGCTGGAGCGACGACCGACCCATCTGCAGAGGTATGGTGATCTGTTGGGGTGTGTGTGTGTCTGCATCTGTGTCTGTGTCTGTCTGTGTCTGTCTGTGTCTGTCTGTCTGTCTGTCTGTCTGTGTCTGTCTGTCTGTCTCTCTGTCTATCTGTCTGTCTGTCTGTCTGTCTGTCTGTCTGTCTGTCTGTCTGTGTCTGTCTGTGTCTGTGTCTGTGTGTGTCTGTCTGTCTGTGTCTGTCTGTCTGTCTGTCTGTCTGTCTGTCTGTCTGTCTGTCTGTCTGTCTGTCTTCTGTC
>NW_028160852.1:0-21103 GCF_964263955.1 Coregonus lavaretus
TATAGGGGTATAGTTACCATAGGTGTTAGGGGATAGTTCCTGTAGTAGGGTAGAGGGTATAGTTTACCTGTAGTAGGTGGTATAGGGGTATAGTTACCTGTAGTAGGGTATAGGGTATAGTTTACTGTAGTAGGTGGTATAGTTACTGTAATAGGGTATCTCGTGTAGTATTTATAGGGGTATAGTTACCTATAGTAGGTGGTATAGGGGGTATAGTTACCTGTAGTAGGTGGTATAGGGGTTAGTTACCTGTAGTAGGTGGTATAGGGGGTATAGTTACCTGTAGGTAGGGGTATAGGGGGTATAGTTACCTGTAAGTAGGGGGTATAGTTACCTGTAGTAGGTGGTATAGGGGGTATAGTTACCTGTAGTAGGTGGTATAGGGGGTATAGTTACCTGTAGTAGGTGGTATAGGGGGTATAGTTACCTGTAGTAGGGGGTATAGGGGTATAGTTACCTGTAGTAGGTGGTATAGGGGGTATAGTTACCTTGTAGTAGGTGGTATAGGGGGTATAGTTACCTGTAGTAGGTGGTATAGGGGTATAGTTACCTGTAGTAGGTGGTATAGGGGGTATAGTTACCTGTAGTAGGTGGTATATGGGGTATAGTTACCTGTAATATAGGGGTATAGTTACCTGTAGTAGGTGGTATAGGGGGTATAGTTACCTGTAGTAGGGGGTATAGGGGGTATAGTTACCTGTAGTATGGTATTGGTATAGTTACCTGTAGTAGGGGTTGTATAGGGGGTATAGTTACCTGTAGTAGGTGGTATAGGGGGTATAGTTACCTGTAGTAGGTGGTATAGGGGTATAGTTACCTGTAGTAGGTGGTATAGGGGTATAGTTACCTGTAGTAGGTGGTATAGGGGGTATAGTTACCTGTAGTAGGTGGTATAGGGGGTATAGTTACCTGTAGTAGGTGGTATAGGGGTATAGTTACCTGTAGTAGGTGGTATAGGGTATAGTTACCTGTATAGGGGTATAGGGTATAGTTACCTGTAGTAGGGGGTATAGGGGGTATAGTTACCTGTAGTAGGTGGTATAGGGGGTATAGTTACCTGTAGTAGGGGGTATAGGTACCTGGTAGTAGGGGGTAAGGGTATAGTTACCTGTAGTAGGTGGTATAGGGGGTATAGTTACCTGTAGTAGGGGGTATAGGGGGTATAGTTACCTGTAGTAGGGGGTATAGGGGGTATAGTTACCTGTAGTAGGTGGTATAGGGGGTATAGTTACCTGTAGTAGGGGTATATAGGGGGTATAGTTACCTGTAGTAGGGGGTATAGGGGGTATAGTTACCTGTATAGGTGGTGGGGTATAGTTACCTGTAGTAGGGGGTATAGGGGGTATAGTTACCTGTAGTAGGTGGTATAGGGGTATAGTTACCTGTAGTAGGTGGTTATAGTAGGGGGTATAGTTACCTGTAGTAGGTGGTATAGGGGGTATAGTTACCTGTAGTAGGGGGTATAGGGGGTATAGTTACCTGTAGTAGGTGGTAGTAGGGGTATAGTTACCTGTAGTAGGTGGTATAGGGGTATAGTTACCTGTAGTAGGGGGTATAGGGGGTATAGTTACCTGTATAGGGGGTATAGGGGTATAGTTACCTGTAGTAGGTGGTATAGGGGTATAGTTACCTGTAGTAGGGGTATAGGGGGTATAGTTACCTGTAGTAGGTGGTATAGGGGGTATAGTTACCTGTAGTAGGTGGTATAGGGGGTATAGTTACCTGTAGTAGGTGGTATAGGGGGTATAGTTACCTGTAGTAGGTGGTATAGGGGTATAGTTACCTGTAGTAGGTGGTATAGGGGGTATAGTTACCTGTAGTAGGTGGTATAGGGGGTATAGTTACCTGTAGTAGGTGGTATAGGGGGTATAGTTACCTGTAGTAGGTGGTATAGGGGGTATAGTTACCTGTAGATAGGGGGTATAGTTACCTGTAGTAGGTGGTATAGGGGGTATAGTTACCTGTAGTAGGTGGTATAGGGGGTATAGTTACCTTAGTAGGGGGTATAGGGGGTATAGTTACCTGTAGTAGGTGGTATAGGGGTATAGTTACCTGTAGTAGGTGGTATAGGGGGTATAGTTACCTGTAGTAGGTGGTATAGTTACTGTAGCGGGGGTATAGTTACCTGTAGTAGGTGGTATAGTGGGTATAGTTACCTGTAGTAGGTGGTATAGGGGGTATAGTTACCAGAAGTAGGTGGTATAGGGGGTATAGTTACCTGTAGTAGGTGAGTATAGGGGGTATAGTTACCTATAGTAGGTGGTATAGGGGTATAGTTACCTGTAGTAGGTGGTATAGGGGTATAGTTACCTGTGGTAGGTGGTATAGGGGGTATAGTTACCTGTAGTAGGTGGTATAGGGGTATAGTTACCTGTAGTAGGTGGTATAGGGGGTATAGTTACCTATAGTAGGGGGTATAGGGGTATAGTTACCTGTAGTAGGGGGTATAGGGGTATAGTTACCTGTAGTAGGTGGTATAGGGGTATAGTTACCTATAGTAGGTGGTATACGGGGTATAGTTACCTGTAGTGGGTGGTATAGGGGTATAGTTACCTATAGAGGGGGTATAGTTACCTGTAGTAGGTGGTATAGGGGTATAGTTACCTGTAGTAGGTGGTATAGGGGTATAGTTACCTATAGTAGGTGGTATACGGGGTATAGTTACCTGTAGTAGGTGGTATAGGGGTATAGTTACCTATAGTAGGGGGTATAGTTACCTATAGTAGGTGGTATAGGGGTATAATTACCTGTAGTAGGTGGTATAGGGGGTATAGTTACCTGTAGTAGGTGGTATAGGGGGTATAGTTACCTGTAGTAGGTGGTATAGGGGGTATAGTTACCTGTAGTAGGTGGTATAGGGGGTATAGTTACCTGTAGTAGGTGGTATAGGGGTATAGTTACCTGTAGTAGGTGGTATAGGGGTATAGTTACCTGTAGTAGGTGGTATAGGGGTATAGTTACCTGTAGGTGGTATAGGGGGTATAGTTACCTGTAGTAGGTGGTATAAGGGTATAGTTACCTGTAGTAGGTGGTATAGGGGGTATAGTTACCTGTAGTAGATGGTATAGGGGTATAGTTACCTGTAGTAGGTGGTATAGGGGGTAAAGTTACCTGTAGTAGGGGGTATAGTTACCTGTAGTAGGTGGTATAGGGGTATAGTTACCTGTAGTAGGTGGTATAGGGGTATAGTTACCTGTAGTAGGTGGTATAGGGGGTATAGTTACCTGTAGTAGGTGGTA
Source organism: Coregonus lavaretus (assembly GCF_964263955.1). Lineage (NCBI taxonomy): Eukaryota > Metazoa > Chordata > Actinopteri > Salmoniformes > Salmonidae > Coregonus > Coregonus lavaretus. The sequence goes on from NW_028160852.1 coordinate 3,240, forward strand.
TAGGGGGTATAGTTACCTGTAGTAGGGGGTATAGTTACCTGTAGTAGGTGGTATAGGGTATAGTTACCTGTAGTAGGTGGTATAGGGGTATAGTTACCTGTAGTAGGTGGTATAGGGGGTATAGTTACCTGTGGTAGGTGGTATAGGGGGTATAGTTACCTGTAGTAGGTGGTATAGGGGTATAGTTACCTATAGTAGGTGGTATAGGGGTATAGTTACCTGTAGTAGGTGGTATAGGGGTATAGTTACCTGTAGTAGGTGGTATAGGGGGTATAGTTACCTGTAGTAGGTGGTATAGGGGTATAGTTACCTATTGTAGGTGGTATAGGGGGTATAGTTACCTGTAGTAGGTGGTATAGGGGTATAGTTACCTATAGTAGGTGGTATAGGGGTATAGTTACCTGTAGTAGGTGGTATAGGGGGTATAGTTACCTGTAGTAAGGGGTATAGTTACCTATAGTAGGTGGCATAGGGGTATAGTTACCTGTAGTAGGTGGTATAGGGGTATAGTTACCTGTAGTAGGTGGTATAGGGGGTATAGTTACCTGTAGTAGGTGGTATAGGGGGTATAGTTACCTGTAGTAGGTGGTATAGTTACCTATAGTAGGGGGTATAGGGGGTATAGTTACCTGTAGTAGGTGGTATAGGGGGTATAGTTACCTGTAGTAGGTGGTATAGGGGTATAGTTACCTGTAGTAGGTGGTATAGGGGGTATAGTTACCTGTAGTAGGTGGTATAGGGAGTATAGTTACCTGTAGTAGGTGGTATAGGGGGTATAGTTACCTATAGTAGGTGGTATAGGGGGTATAGTTACCTGTATTAGGTGGTATAGGGGGTATAGTTACCTGTAGTAGGTGGTATAGGGGTATAGTTACCTGTAGTAGGGGGTATAGGGGGTATAGTTACCTGTAGTAGGTGGTATAGGGGTATAGTTACCTGTAGTAGGTGGTATAGGGGTATAGTTACCTGTAGTAGGTGGTATAGGGGGTATAGTTACCTGTAGTAGGTGGTATAGGGGGTATAGTTACCTGTAGTAGGGGGTATAGTTACCTGTAGTAGGTGGTATAGGGGGTATAGTTACCTGTAGTAGGTGATATAGGGGGTATAGTTACCTGTAGTAGGTGGTATAGGGGGTATAGTTACCTGTATTAGGTGGTATAGGGGTATAGTTACCTGTAGTAGGGGGTATAGGGGTATAGTTACCTGTAGTAGGTGGTATAGGGGTATAGTTACCTATAGTAGGTGGTATACGGGGTATAGTTACCTGTAGTGGGTGGTATAGGGGTATAGTTACCTATAGTAGGGGGTATAGTTACCTGTAGTAGGTGGTATAGGGGGTATAGTTACCTGTAGTAGGTGGTATAGGGGGTATAGTTACCAGTAGTAGGTGGTATAGGGGGTATAGTTACCTGTAGTAGGGGGTATAGGGGGTATAGTTACCTGTAGTAGGGGGTATAGGGGGTATAGTTACCTGTAGTAGGGGGTATAGGGGGTATAGTTACCTGTAGTAGGTGGTATAGGGGGTATAGTTACCAGTAGTAGGTGGTATAGGGGGTATAGTTACCTATAGTAGGGGGTATAGGGGTATAGTTACCTGTAGTAGGTGGTATATGGGTATAGTTACCTGTAGTAGGTGGTATAGGGGGTATAGTTACCTGTAGTAGGGGGTATAGTTACCTGTAGTAGGTGGTATAGGGGTATAGTTACCTGTAGTAGGTGGTATAGGGGGTATAGTTACCTGTAGTAGGGGGTATAGGGGTATAGTTACCTGTAGTAGGTGGTATAGGGGTATAGTTACCTGTAGTAGGTGGTATAGTGGGTATAGTTACCTGTAGTAGGTGGTATAGGGGTATAGTTACCTATAGTAGGTGGTATAGGGGTATAGTTACCTGTAGTAGGTGGTATAGGGGTATAGTTACCTGTAGTAGGTGGTATAGTGGGTATAGTTACCTGTAGTAGGTGGTATAGGGGGTATAGTTACCTGTAGTAGGTGGTATAGTTACCTGTAGTAGGTGGTATAGGGGGTATAGTTACCTGTAGTAGGTGGTATAGGGGTATAGTTACCTGTAGTAGGTGGTATAGGGGTATAGTTACCTGTAGTAGGGGGTATAGGGGGTATAGTTACCTGTAGTAGGTGGTATAGTGGGTATAGTTACCTGTAGTAGGTGGTATAGGGGGTATAGTTACCTGTAGTAGGTGGTATAGGGGTATAGTTACCTGTAGTAGGTGGTATAGGGGTATAGTTACCTGTAGTAGGGGGTATAGGGGGTATAGTTACCTATAGTAGGTGGTATAGGGGGTATAGTTACCTGTAGTAGGTGGTATAGGGGGTATAGTTACCTGTAGTAGGTTGTATAGGGGTATAGTTACCTGTAGTAGGTGGTATAGGGGTATAGTTACCTGTAGTAGGGGGTATAGGGGTATAGTTACCTGTAGTAGGTGGTATAGGGGGTATAGTTACCTGTAGTAGGTGGTATAGGGGTATAGTTACCTGTAGTAGGTGGTATAGGGGTATAGTTACCTATAGTAGGTGGTATAGGGGGTATAGTTACCTGTAGTAGGTGGTATAGGGGGTATAGTTACCTGTAGTAGGTGGTATAGGGTTATAGTTACCTGTAGTAGGTGGTATAGGGGGTATAGTTACCTATAGTAGGGGGTATAGGGGTATAGTTACCTGTAGTAGGTGGTATAGGGTTATAGTTACCTGTAGTAGGTGGTATAGGGGGTATAGTTACCTATAGTAGGTGGTATAGGGGTATAGTTACCTGTAGTAGGTGGTATAGGGGTATAGTTACCTGTAGTAGGTGGTATAGGGGGTATAGTTACCTGTAGTAGGGGGTATAGGGGGTATAGTTACCTGTAGTAGGTGGTATAGGGGTATAGTTACCTGTAGTAGGTGGTATAGGGGGTATAGTTACCTGTAGTAGGTGGTATAGGGGGTATAGTTACCTATAGTAGGTGGTATAGGGGTATAGTTAACTGTAGTAGGTGGTATAGGGGGTATAGTTACCTGTAGTAGGTGGTATAGGGGTATAGTTACCTATAGTAGGTGGTATAGGGGGTATAGTTACCTATAGTAGGGGGTATAGGGGTATAGTTACCTGTAGTAGGTGGTATAGGGGTATAGTTACCTGTAGTAGGTGGTATAGGGGTATAGTTACCTGTAGTAGGTGGTATAGGGGTATAGTTACCTGTAGTAGGTGGTATAGGGGGTATAGTTACCTGTAGTAGGTGGTATAGGGTTATAGTTACCTGTAGTAGGTGGTATAGGGGGTATAGTTACCTATAGTAGGGGGTATAGGGGTATAGTTACCTGTAGTAGGTGGTATAGGGGGTATAGTTACCTGTAGTAGGTGGTATAGGGGGTATAGTTACCTGTAGTAGGTGGTATAGGGGGTATTTCCGGGCCTCTGTGAACAGCTGTTGTTTGATATTGGTGAGTGGCGCCTCTCTGAGACACTCCAGACTAACCAGCATGCCATTGGGTAGACAGCAGTCCACCAGGATCCTAGGGGGCATGAGGTGAAGGCCCCATAGTTCCCCTGACGACGGCCGCGGGGCCATCTAAACACACAGTACACACACTCCGCTCTACCACTACCTGAGGGGGGAGAACACACATGTTACACACACACACGCACACAGTACACACACTCCACTCTACCACTACCTGAGGGGGGAGAACACACATGTTACACACACACACGCACACAGTACACACACTCCACTCTACCAGAGGTCTCCCTAGGTCCAGAACACAGGATGGGACACACACAGTATTAAATAGATCCATGACTACATGGAACACTCTGCCACCCCAGGTAACTCAAGCTATCAATAAACCAGATAAAATAACACCTTAGTGCACAATGGGGACTGGGAAGAGACACATAAATTGTATATATACAGTGCCTTGCAAAAGTATTCATCCCCCTTGGCGTTTTTCCTATTTTGTTGCATTACAACCGGTAATTTAAATGGATTTTTATTTGGATTTCATGTAATGGACATACTCCAAATAGTCCAAATTGGTGAAGTGAAATGAAAAAAATAACTTGTTTCAAAGAATTCTAAAAAATAAATAACGGAAAAGTGGTGCGTGCATATAAGTGGTTCTATAATGGCGCCGGAGAAGATATAGGGGGATTATGTGTGTTTTTTCACGTTATTTGTAATTGATTCTGTACATAATGTTTCTGCCACCTTCTCTTATGACCAAAAATAGCTTCTGGATATCAGGACAGCGATTACTCACCTCGTATTGGACAAAGATGTTTTCTTCAATGAGTCGGACGCGAAGGATATCATACAGACACCCGACAAGGCCCAAATCCCCATCATTCGCATGAGAAAGAGACAGAGATATCGTGGACGTAGGTCGGGGTGCCTTGTAAGGATCCGATGGCGAGCGAGTAAACTGCCGCTCCCATCAATCCTATTAGCCAATGTTCAATCATTTGAAAACAAATTGGATGACCTAAGATTACGGTTATCCTACCAACGGGTCATTAAAAACTGTAATATCTTATGTTTCACCGAGTCGAGGCTGAACGATGACATGGATAACATACAGCTGGCGGGATATACGCTACATCGGCAGGATAGAACGGCTGACTCCGGTAAGACAAGGGGTGGCGGTCTGTGTATATTTGTAAACAACAGCTGGTGCATAAAATCTAATACTAAGGAAGTCTCGAGGTTTTGCTCTCCTAAGGTAGAGTATCTCATGATAAGCTGTAGACCACACTATCTACCAAGAGAGTTTTCATCTATATTCTTCGTAGCTGTCTATTTACCACCACAAACCAATGCTGGCATTAAGATTGCACTCAATGAGCTGTATAAGGCCATAAGCAAACAGGAAAACGCTCATCCAGAGGTGGCGCTCCTAGTGGCCGGGGACTTTAATGAAGGGAAACTTAAATCCGTTCTACCTCATTTCTACCAGCATGTTAAATGTGCAACCAGAGGAAAATAAACTCTAGACCACCTTTACTCCACACACAGAGACGCATACAAAGCTCTCCCTCACCCTCCATTTGGCAAATCTGACCATAACTCTATCCTCCTGATTCCTGCTTATAAGCAAAAACTAAAGCAGGGAGCACCAGTGACTCGGTTACTAAGGAAGTGGTCAGATGAGGCAGATGCTAAGCTACAGGACTGTTTTGCTAGCACAGACTGGAACATGTTCCGGGATTCTTCAGATAGCATTGAGGAGTACACCACATCAGTCACTGGCTTCATCAATAAGTGCATCGATGACGTCGTCCGCACAGTGACTGTACGTACATACCCCAACTAGAAGCCATGGATTACAGGAAACATCCGCACTGAGCTAAAGGGTAGAGCTGCAGCTTTCAAGGAGCGGGACTCTAACCCGGACGCTTATAAGAAATCCCGCTATGCCCTCCGACGAACCATCAAACAGGCAAAGAGTCAGTACAGGACTAAGATTAAATCGTACTACACCGGCTCTGACGCTCGTCGGATGTGGCAGGGCTTGAAAACTATTACAGACTACAAAGGGAAGCACGCAAGCTGCCAAGTGACACAAGACGTCCAGACGAGCTAAATTACTTCTATGCTCGCTTCGAGGAAAGCAACACTGAAGCATGCATGAGAGCATCAGCTGTTCCTGATGTGATCACGCTCTCCGTAGCCGATGTGAGTAAGACTTTTAAGCAGGTCAACATTCACAAGGCCGCAGAGCCAGATGGATTACCAGGATGTGTACTCCGAGCATGCGCTGACCAACTGGCAAGTGTTTTCACTGATAACAACCTATCCCTCAACGTGATCAAGACAAAGGAGATGATTGTGGACTACAGGAAAAAAAAGAGGACTGAGCACACCCCCATTCTCATCGACGGGGCTGTAATGGAACAGGTTGAGAGCTTCAAGTTCCTTGGTGTCCACATCACCAACAAACTTTCATGATCCAAACACACCAAGACAGTCGTGAAGAGGGCACGACAAAGCCTAATCCCCCTCAGGAGACTGAAAAGATTTGGCATGGGTCCTCATATCCTCAAAAAGTTATACAACTGCACCATCGAGAGCATCCTGATTGGTTGCATCACCGCCTGGTATGGCAACAGCTCGGCCGTCGACCGCAAGGCACTACAGAGGGTAGTGTGTACGGCCCAGTACATCACTGGGGCCAAGCTTCCTACCATCCAGGACCTCTATACCAGGCGGTGTCAGAGGAAGGCCCTAAAAATTGTCAAAGACTCCAGCCACCCTAGTAATAGACTGTTCTCTCTGCTACCGTACAGCAAGCGGTACCGGAGCGCCAAGTCTAGGTCCAAAAGGCTTCTCAACAGCTTCTACCCCCAAGCCATAAGACTCCTGAACAGCTAATCATGGCTACCCGAACTATTTGCACTGCCCATCCCCCCCACCCCATCCCCCTCTTTTACGCTGCTGCTACTCTGTTTATTATCTATGCATAGTCACTTTAACTCTACCCACATGTACATATTACCTCAATTACCTTGACTAGCCGGTGCCCCCGCACATTGACTCTGTACCGGCACCCCCCTGTATATAGCCTCCCTACTGTTATTTTATTTTACTGCTGCTCTTTAGTTATTTGCTTTTATTTTTTTAAAGATAAAAATAAGCAAACACGTTTGGTCTTCGCCAAAAGGCATGTGGGAGACTCCCCAAACATATGGAAGAAGTACTCTGGTCAGATTAGACTAAAATTGAGCTTTTTGGCCATCAAGGACAACACTATGTCTGGCGTAAACCCAACACCTCTCATCACCCCGAGAACACCATTCCCACAGGGAAGCATGGTGGTGGCAGCATCATGCTGTGGGGATGTTGTTCATCAGCAGGGACTGGGAAACTGGTCAGAATTGAAGGAATGATGGATGGCGCTAAATACAGGGAAATTCTTGAGGGAAACCTGTTTCAGTCTTCCAGAGATTTGAGACTGGGGCGGAGGTTCACCTTCCAGCAGGACAATGACCCTAAGCATACTGCTAAAGCAACACTCGAGTGGTTTAAGGGAAAACATTTAAATGTCTTGGAATGGCCTAGTCAAAGCCCAGACCTCAATCCAATTGAGAATCTGTGGTATGACTTAAAGATTGCTGTACACAGTGGAACCCATCCAACTCGAAAGAGCTGGAGCAGTTTTGCCTTGAAGAATGGGCAAAAGTCCCAGTGGCTAGATGTGCCAAGCTTATAGAGACATACCCCAAGAGACTTGCAGCTGTAATTGCTGCAAAAGGTGGCTCTACAAAGTATTGACTTTGGGGGGGTGAATAGTTATGGACGCTGAAGTTTTATTTTTTTTGTCTTATTTCTTGTTTGTTTCACCCCAAAAAATATTTTGCATCTTCAAAGTGGTAGGCATGTTGTGTAAATCAAATGATACAAACCCCCCAAAAATCTATTTTAATTCCAGGTTGTAAGGCAACAAAATAGGAAAAATGCCAAGGGGGGTGAATACTTTCGCAAGTCAGGGTACACTACAGGTCAAAAGTTTTAGAACACCTACTCATTCAAGGGTTTTTCTTTATTTTTACTATTTTCTACATTGTAGAATAATAGTGAAGACATCAAAACTATGAAATAACACATATGGAATCATGTAGTAACCAAAAAAGTGTTAAACACATCTAAATATATTTCATATTTGAGATTCTTCAAATAGCCACCCTTTGCCTTGATGACAGCTTTGCACACTCTTGGCATTCTCCCAACCAGCTTCACCTGGAATGCTTTTCCAACAGTCTTGAAGGAGTTCCCACATATGCTGAGCACTTGTTGGCTGCTTTTCCTTTATTTTTATTAATAATTCAGTTGAACTGAGTGAAAGAGAAAGAAGAACAGATGATAAGAAAAAGAAAGGAGAGAGGAACAGAGAACAAGAAGATATAACAGAACAGGAAGATGTTAAAACAGAGAGAACAGAGATTGAAGTGGAGAGAGAGAGAGAGAGAGAGAGAGAGAGAGAGAGAGAGAGAGAGAGAGAGAGAGGGAGAGAGAGAGAGAGAGAGAGAGAGAGAGAGAAAGAGAGAGGGTGAGAGAGAGAGTGACAAAGAGAGAGGGTGAGAGAGAGAGAGTGAGAGTGAGGGAGAGAGAGAGAGAGAGAGGGTGAGAGAGAGAGAGTGAGAGTGAGAGAAAGAGAGATACAGTTGAAGTCGGAAGTTTACATACACTTAGGTTGGAGTCATTAAAACTTGTTTTTCAACCACTCCACATATTTCTTGTTAACAAACTGTAGTTTTGGCAAGTCGGTTAGGACATCTACTTTGTGCATGACACAAGTAATTTGTCCAACAATTGTTCACAGACAGATTATTTCACTTATAATTCACTGTATCACAATTCCAGTGGGTCAGAAGTTTACATACACTAAGTTGACTGTGCCTTTAAACAGCTTGGAAAATTCCAGAAAATGATGTCATGGCTTTAGAAGCTTCTGATAGGCTAATTGACATCATTTGAGTCAATTGGAGGTGTACCTGTGGATGTATTTCAAGGCCTACCTTCAAACTCAGTGCCTCATTGCTTGACATCATGTGAAAATCAAAAGAAATCAGCGAAGACTTAAGAAAAGAAATTGTACACATCCACAAGTCTGGTTCATCCTTGGGAGCAATTTCCAAACGCCTGAAGGTACCACGTTCATCTGTACAAACAATAGTACGCAAGTATAAACACCATGGGACCACGCAGCCGTCATACCGCTCAGGCAGGAGATACGTTCTGTCTCCTAGAGATGAACGTACCTTGGTGCGAAAGTGAAAATCAATCCCAGAACAACAGCAAAGGACCTTGTGAAGATGCTGGAGGAAACAGGTACAAAAGTATCTATATCCACAGTAAAACGAGTCCTATATCGACATAACCTGAAAGGCCGCTCAGCAAGGAAGAAGCCACTGCTCCAAAATCGCCATAAAAAAGCCAGACTACGGTTTGCAACTGCACATGGGGACAAAGATCGTACTTTTTGGAGAAATGTGCTCTGGTCTGATGAAACAAAAATAGAACTGTTCGGCCATAATGATCATTGTTATGTTTGGAGGAAAAGGGGGGCGGTTTGCAAGCTGAAGAACACCATCCCAACCGTGAAGCACGGGGGTGGCAGCATCATGCTGTGGGGGTGCTTTGCTGCAGGAGGGACTGGTGCACTTCACAAAATAGATGGCATCATGAGGAAGGAAAATTATGTGGATATATTGAAGCAACATCTCAAGACATCAGTCAGGAAGTTTAAAGCTTGGTCACAAATGGTTCTTCCAAATGGACAATGACCCCAAGCATACTTCCAAAGTTGTGGCAAAATGGCTTAAGGACAACAAAGTCAAGGTATTGGAGTGGCCATCACAAAGCCCTGATCTCTGTGGTCCTCTGTAGCTCAGCTGGTTGAGCACGGCGCTTGTAACGCCAAGGTAGTGGGTTCGATCCCCGGGACCACCCATACACAAAAATGTATGCACGCATGACTGTAAGTCGCTTTGGATAAAAGCGTCTGCTAAATGGCATATTATTATTTTTATTATTATCTCAATCCTATAGAAAATGTGTGGGCAGAACTGAAAAAGCGTGTGCGAGCAAGGAGGCCTACAAACCTGACTCAGTTACACCAGCTCTGTCAGGAGGAATGGGCCAAAATTCACCCAACTTATTGTGGGAAGCTTGTGGAAGGCTACCCGAAACGTTTGACCCAAGTTAAACAATTTAAAGGCAATGCTACCAAATACTAATTGAGTGTATGTAAACTTCTGACCCACTGGGAATGTAATGAAAGAAATAAAAGCTGAAATAAATCATTCTCTCTACTATTATTCTGACATTTCACATTCTTAAAATAAAGTGGTGATCCTAACTGACCTAAGACAGGGAATTTTTTACTAGGATTAAATGTATTTGGCTAAGGTGTATGTAAACTTCCGACTTCAACTGTATATATATATATATGAGAGAGAGAGAGACAGAGAGCAGACATTTTTAGAAACTGATTTGTAATGGTCTCTTAAATCCACGAATATAATGTCACTCTTTCATACAGGATCATCAGCCTGTTCTCTCTGTTTGTGTGTGTGGGTGTGCATGCGCCTGTGTGTGTGAAGTTGGTATCATGTTGTCTCTTGTCATAACTGAGCATGTATAATGATTTATAACGGTAATAATAGCGGTAGTAACCGAGGCTACCGCCCTCTCCTACCAGGGAACAGATACCTGTCAGTCGGCATAATCTCCCGCTCTGCCCGGCCTCTCCCCTCGGCATGTCACGAAGCCGCTGAGCAGCAAACGCAATACTACGCAACACACACACACACACACCGCCAGGCCGCCGCAAGGGCAGATGCGCTCAGAGATCAGCGGCAGCGAACAAAGAACCGAGCCGCCGCGTGAGAGAAAGTAGGGCACGGGCCGCCTGGTGCATGCAGCTGCGTAAATAAGACCCCGTCCGTCCCCCGCTCCGACACACGCACACTGACCATCGAGAATCAAAGTGACAGCATCTTTGAGACAGTAATCAGAGCTTCTTTGTTGGATCAGAGAGTTGTAGTATAATGTGATGGGAGCCGGTAATAACATATAACAAAGCGGTACACAATAACCCATAACATATAACAAAATAATCAAGCTGTCAGTCAGTCATAACCTCTGCTAACATACTAACTAACAGCTAGTCTAATAAAGATACTCATACTTAGGCTATTATTATTATGTATTTGATTTGACACTCAGAGCGGAAGACAGAGAGCCGGGTAGCATATAGGCCTGAAGGCTATTTATTTCAATATTAGGCTGTAGCTACACAATAAAGCTCTGGACTTCCGGAGACAGACTGATGATAGTTTTCTTACGGGCCATATTGGATGTCTTTGTTAGTGAGTTTATCAGGAGAAATGCAGTCATGTAAAGAAATGTACGTTATCTCCCCCCAACCCCATCTCTCTCCCCATCTCTCTCTCTCTCTCTCTCTCTCTCTCTCCTCTGGCTACAAACAATCCAGCAGTGAAAGCCCTCTTTTTCTCTCCATTACTTTCTCATGTTCCTTTGCTCTCCCTCTCTCCTCTCTGATTATTGGCAGCGATGACATCCCGAGATGAGATGTCATCATTATTATGATTAGACATCAGCTTCCTGACACACACAGCGCCAATATGACACGCGCAATCCACGCAGTAGCCAGGCTGTCCTTAGTGAGTCATGATATACGCTTCAGTAAGTGACGCCGCTTCTCCCCCCCCCCCACCCACCATCTCTCCCCCCCTCCTCTCTGAAGTTTGTCACTCACCCCTGTCTCTCCCGCCAGGCTGTCTCGCGGGGCCGGTAGTGATGTGTGTCTGCGCCCGAGCCTCCGGTCCAGCCCTGGTCATAGCATCATGTCTACCAGCAGACTCACAGGACAGGACGCCCTTCCTCTCTCGCTGCCCTGCTTCTCTGCTGTTAAAACGGTAAATCCGCGCGTGCCGACGCCTGTCTTGTCTTCTCCTTTCACCGTAAACTAAACCGGGGCTTCAAACGCTCCAGTTCCTCTACCGGGCCCGTGCGGAGTGGAGAACATTGAACAATGTGTTCGACAGGAAGGGGGAAGAGGAGGAGGGGGAGGGGAGGAGAGGAAGAGGGGGACGACATGTAATCACATAATTCATTTTTAAAGGGGAGGCGACCTGGCAGTCAGCTGTTCCTGAGTCAGAGGACATACGGAGGGGCAGCGCCTTTAAGAGCAGAGCGGCACTGGTAACCGTTTATTAGTCGGTGGATAATAATAATAATAATACGTTATACACTGAGTGAACAAAACATTAAGAACACCTTCCTGATATTGAGTCGCACCCCCTTTTGCCCTCAGAGCAGACTCATTTAGTCGGGGCATGGACTCTACAAGGTGTCGAAAGTGTTCCACAGGGATGCTGGCCGGTGTTAACTCGAATGCTTCCCACAGTTGTGTCAAATTGGCTGGATATCCTTTGGGTGGTGGACCATTCTTGATACACAGGAAACTGTTGAGCGTGAAAAACCCAGCAGCGTTGCATTTCTTGACACCCTAAAACCAGTGCGCCTGGCACCTACTACCATACCTGGTTCAAAGGCACTTAAATCCTTTGTCTTGCCCATTCACCCTAGATACAGTTTACATTTACATTTTACATTTTAGTCATTTAGCAGACGCTCTTATCCAGAGCGACTTACAGTTAGTGAGTGCATACATTTTTATTTTTTATACTGGAATCGAACCCACAACCCTGGCGTTGCAAATGCCATGCTCTACCAACTGAGCTACATCCCTGATACAGTGATAGATATACAGTAGATACACCCATAGATATACAGTAGATACACCCATAGATATACAGTAGATACACCCATAGATATACAGTAGATACACCCATAGATATACAGTAGATACACCCATAGATATACAGTAGATACACCCATAGATATACAGTAGATACACCCATAGATATACAGTAGATACACCCATAGATATACAGTAGATACACTCATAGATATACAGTAGATACACCCATAGATATACAGTAGATACACCCATAGATATACAGTAGATACACCCATAGATATACAGTAGATACACCCCTAGATATATAGTAGATACACCCATAGATATACAGTAGATACATTGCATTCAGAAAGTATTCAGACCCCTTGACTTTTTCCACATTTTGTTACCATACAGCCTTATTCTAAAATTGATTAAATAATTTTTTCCCCAAGTCAATCTACACACAATACCCCATAATGACAAAGTGAAAACAGGTTTTTAGAAATTATTACAAATTTATAAAAAACAGAAATACCTTATTTACATAAGTATTCAGACCCTTTGCTATGAGATACTCGAAATTGATCTCAGGTGCATCCTGTTTCCACTGATCATCCTTGAGATGTTTCTACAACTTGATTGGAGTCCACCTGTGGTCAATTCAATTGATTGGACATGATTTGGAAAGGCACACACCTGTCTATATAAAGGTCCCACAGTTGACAGTGCATGTCAGAGCAAGAAACAAGCCACGAGGTCGAAGGAATTGTCCGTAGAGCTCCGAGACAGGATTGTGTCGAAGCACAGATATGGGGAAGGGTACCAAAATTGAAATTCCCCAAGAACACAGTGGCCTCCATCATTCTTAAATGGAAGAAATGTGGAACCACCATTCAACACCTCCCATCTATCTCTTCACACCATCCATACTGGATTTCTATTTGCCATATATTTTTCAACTGTGCTGTGATGCTTCACAAAAGTTCTGAACCTTTCTATTCCCATAGTTTCTACAGATTGTAAATTAAAGATAAAGTTTTTTGCTAAAAGTATTATTATAGTATTGATGGATTGACTATGACTTTTCAGATCACCCAGTAGTGCTATCTGCAGGGTTAGCTCCAGGTAAATATGATCACCCAGTAGTGCTATCTGCAGGGTCAGCTCCAGGTAAATATGATCACCCAGTAGTGCTATCTTCAGGGTTAGCTCCAGGTAAATATGATCACCCAGTAGTGCTATCTGCAGGGTTAGCTCCAGGTAAATATGATCACCCAGTAGTGCTATCTGCAGGGTTAGCTCCAGGTAAATATGATCACCCAGTAGTGCTATCTGCAGGGTTAGCTCCAGGTAAATATGATCACCCAGTAGTGCTATCTGCAGGGTTAGCTCCAGGTAAATATGATCACCCAGTAGTGCTATCTGCAGGGTTAGCTCCAGGTAAATATGATCACCCAGTAGTGCTATCTGCAGGGTCAGCTCCAGGTAAATATGATCACCCAGTAGTGCTATCTGCAGGGTTAGCTCCAGGTAAATATGATCACCCAGTAGTGCTATCTGCAGGGTTAGCTCCAGGTACATGTTGCAGGGGTCTGAATACTTTCAGAATGCACTGTAGATAAATAGATAGGTAAGAGACAGAGAACGATAGAGAGAGATAAATAGAGAAAGATAGATACCTGGTCATTGTTGTTTTGGGGACAATTTATAGATAGAGAGACAAAGAGAGAGGTAGTTGTTGTTGTTTTGGGGACAGTTTATAGATAGAGAGACAAAGAGAGAGGTAGTTGTTGTTGTTTTGGGGACAGTTTATAGATAGAGAGACAAAGAGAGAGGTAGTTGTTGTTGTTTTGGGGACAGTTTATAGATAGAGAGACAAAGAGAGAGGTAGTTGTTGTTGTTTTGGGGACAGTTTATAGATAGAGAGACAAAGAGAGGGGTAGTTGTTGTTGTTTTGGGGACAGTTTATAGATAGAGAGACAAAGAGAGAGGTAGTTGTTGTTGTTTTGGGGACAGTTTATAGATAGAGAGACAAAGAGAGAGGTAGTTGTTGTTGTTTTGGGGACAGTTTATAGATAGAGAGACAAAGAGAGAGGTAGTTGTTGTTGTTTTGGGGACAGTTTATATCAAATCAAATCAAATCAAATGTTATTGGTCACATGCGCCGAATACAACAGGTGCAGACATTACAGTGAAATGCTTACTTACAGCCCTTAACCAACAGTGCATTTATTTTAAACAAAAAAAGTAAAAATAAAACAACAACAAAAAAAGTGTTGAGAAAAAAAAGAGCAGAAGTAAAATAAAGTGACAGAGACAAAGAGAGAGGTAGTTGTTGTTTTGGGGACAGTTTATAGATAGAGAGACAAAGAGAGAGGTAGTTGTTGTTGTTTTGGGGACAGTTTATAGATAGAGAGACAAAGAGAGAGGTAGTTGTTGTTGTTTTGGGGACAGTTTATAGATAGAGAGACAAAGAGAGAGGTAGTTGTTGTTGTTTTGGGGACAGTTTATAGATAGAGAGACAAAGAGAGACACACACACACAAACAGCCCCCCTGACCTCCACCCCTCCTTTTTGTTTATGTGTGTGAGATTAGTGATCAGTCTGTTCACCCCCCCATCTCTTTATCTGTTGATAGGGGGAGGGCTTTAGGGATTGAAATCGGATGGTGGTTATCCTATCCCCCTGTCTCCTCCTACTCCCTCCCTTTCCCTCCTCCTCCTCCTCTCATTTTACATTTTAGTCATTTAGCAGACGCTCTTATCTAGAGCGACTTACAGTTAGTGAGTGCATACATTTTTGTTAATTTTTTCATACTGGCCCCCCGTGGGAATCGAACCCACAACCCTGGCGTTGCAAGCGCCATGCTCTACCAACTGAGCTACACGGGACCCATGTACGCACACTCACAAACATACTGTGACACACACACAGGTTAAAGAATAAACAGCAGACTCACCCGTGGATCATGCATTCAGACTCTGCTCCTCCAGGTCAACAGTTAGAGTCTCTCTGCAGGTGAAAACCACGCTGCTATAACAATATCCTAAAGTACTACAGCTGATATAAACTCCCAACCTACAGAGGTGATACAGGCTGTCTGTCCCTGGTCCCTGGCTGCTCACTGTGTTAGACTGACTGGTGATCTTAGAATAACCCACCTTTACATTTGCCCCGCAACTGTCCCCAAAACAACAACTACCTCTCTCGGTCTCTCTATCTATCAACTGTCCCCAAAACAACTACTACCTCTCTCTGTCTCTCTATCTATCAACTGTCCCCAAAACAACTACTACCTCTCTTTGTCCCTGGCCCCTGGCTGCCACACACACAGGCTGCTCACTGTGCTAGACTGACTGGTCTATGTGTGTGTGTGTGTCAGGTCTGTCGCTGCGTCTCTTCCTGTCACTTCACTCTGGCCTGACAGTGTGTGTGTGTGTCTCTACGAGAGACAGGCAGATCTGAGTGTCTGAAGCTCTGGTCTGACAGGCAGATCTGAGTGTCTGAAGCTCTGGTCTGACAGGCAGATCTGAGTGTCTGAAGCTCTGGTCTGACAGGCAGATCTGAGTGTCTGAAGCTCTGGTCTGACAGGCAGATCTGAGTGTCTGAAGCTCTGGTCTGACAGGCAGATCTGAGTGTCTGAAGCTCTGGTCTGACAGGCAGATCTGAGTGTCTGAAGCTCTGGTCTGACAGGCAGATCTGAGTGTCTGAAGCTCTGGTCCAACAGAGAGAGTGTGAGTGTCTGACAGTGTGTGTGTGTGTGTATAAATGTGTGTGTGTTCCTCCCTCACTTCCCCTGGTCTCTGTAGCGATGTGGCAGCTGAAACAATGTAGCCTCCCTTCCTCTTTCCTCTCTCTCTCCTCTCTGGTCTCTTTCTCCCCTCTCTCTTATCCTTCTCTCTCTCTCCTTTCTCACTTTCTCCCTCTCCCCTTTCTCTGTGCATATCTCTCCCTTTCTGCTTAACTCATTCTATCTCTTCCTAGCTCTCTCTCTCTCCCCCTCCCCTATCTCTCTCTCTCCCCCCTCCCCTCTCTCTCTCTCTCCCCCTCCCCTCTCTCTCTCTCCCCCCTCCCCCTCTCTCTCCCCCCTCTCTCTCACCCCCTCCCCCCTCTCTCTCTCTCTGTCTCCCCCTCCCCCCTCTCCCCCCTCCCCCCTCTCCCCCCTCTCTCTCCCAGACATAGGGGCAGGGGTTTAGTTCTGAACCCAGAGGTGTTGTGCCGATAGAGGGTACGTACGTGTTGTTTCTCTGTAATACTACTAGACGCCTAGCAGTTTTATGAAGTTGTCTTTAGCCCTGATAGGTTCCTAATCTCCCATCCTCATAACTAGACGCCTAGCAGTTTTATGAAGTTGTCTTTAGCCCTGATAGGTTCCTAATCTCCCATCCTCATAACTAGACGCCTAGCAGTTTTATGAAGTTAGTTTTAGCCCTGATAGGTTCCTAATCTCCCATCCTCATAACTAGACGCCTAGCAGTTTTATGAAGTTAGTTTTAGCCCTGATAGGTTCCTAATCTCCCATCCTCATAACTAGACGCCTAGCAGTTTTATGAAGTTAGTTTTAGCCCTGATAGGTTCCTAATCTCCCATCCTCATAACTAGACACCTAGCAGTTTTATGAAGTTAGTTTTAGCCCTGATAGGTTCCTAATCTCCCATCCTCATAACTAGACACCTAGCAGTTTTATGAAGTTAGTTTTAGCCCTGATAGGTTCCTAATCTCCCATCCTCATAACTAGACACCTAGCAGTTTTATGAAGTTAGTTTTAGCCCTGATAGGTTCCTAATCTCCCATCCTCATAACTAGACGCCTAGCAGTTTTATGAAGTTAGTTTTAGCCCTGATAGGTTCCTAATCTCCCATCCTCATAACTAGACACCTAGCAGTTTTATGAAGTTAGTTTTAGCCCTGATAGGTTCCTAATCTCCCATCCTCATAACTAGACGCCTAGCAGTTTTATGAAGTTAGTTTTAGCCCTGATAGGTTCCTAATCTCCCATCCTCATAACTAGCCACCTAGCAGTTTTATGAAGTTAGTTTTAGCCCTGATAGGTTCCTAATCTCCCATCCTCATAACTAGACGCCTAGCAGTTTTATGAAGTTAGTTTTAGCCCTGATAGGTTCCTAATCTCCCATCCTCATAACTAGACACCTAGCAGTTTTATGAAGTTGTCTTTAGCCCTGATAGGTTCCTAATCTCCCATCCTCATAACTAGACGCCTAGCAGTTTTATGAAGTTAGTTTTAGCCCTGATAGGTTCCTAATCTCCCATCCTCATAACTAGACGCCTAGCAGTTTTATGAAGTTAGTTTTAGCCCTGATAGGTTCCTAATCTCCCATCCTCATAACTAGACACCTAGCAGTTTTATGAAGTTAGTTTTAGCCCTGATAGGTTCCTAATCTCCCATCCTCATAACTAGACACCAATAAGCCATTTCAGGCATCAGTCAAGTTAGAGTAGCTAGCTTGTCTAACTATCTCAGCTGACATGCCTGCTGGCCAGGTTGGTAGACTTTAGAAAAGCAAGCAATTACTAAATGTACTGAATAAGACTTACATTCCTTTTTTACACATACTTTGTGTCCGCTCATATTTTTGGGGTAC
>NW_028160851.1:0-19819 GCF_964263955.1 Coregonus lavaretus
CTCAAACACACACCAGCCCTGATAACGCACAGCCCTGAAGGGAAGCAGCCTGGCTAGAAGCCAGCCAGGAGACTGTAGTTAGAAGGAGACCATTGCAACATGAGCAATTTGAAGACAGAGCACAGAAGCCTGTCTCTCCTTGGTTAATGTTTTACTGACTGACATGTTTGGTGGGAAAGAAACATTCAAAAGAAAGCTGTGTGAAACCTTTGGTCCTGTGCACCTTAGTTGGTGCCTGTGTGGCACTTGCAATGGCATGATTGTGGCATGATCACATACACCTACTAGAATGTAATGTATTGTACTAGATAAAATAATCTGATAAGTGGTGTATGTTACTATTATTAGTCGTAGTAGTATTAACTAATTAAGTCTATTAACTATTAAGTCTACTAACTATTAAGTATTATTAACTACTTACGTCCCTTGCCAATAGATTCTGTAGCGTGTTAACATGTAGTAGTCTGACAGGGACTTCCAGGGAACACTTCTGATAGTCCTGGATGCTCCCGTGCATACCCAGCATCTCCTCACTGAGAAATACAACAAAGTAAAGGTATTCATAACTGGAAAAACACACAGGAAGACACAGTAACAGCAGACATAAAGAATATCGGCTGAAGCGTTATTGTGCAGGGAGAGATACAAAACAATGGAAATAGGTCAAGGCTATGAGGGTAGAGTTGCCTGAGGGCTAGTTTATAAAGTACCTTCTCTATCGACACGTCTGGAGACAATTAGAATGCTACAAATGTCGCTGGTCAAAACCACATTTAATTTATACTCTGGTGAAATGTCTATAACAGACAGATGAAATATATATTTTTTTAACTCTGCATCCGTTGTCACGGTTACCAGACTGAAACCGCAACGAGACAAAAAGTTATACAATTCTCCAGAAGAATGCACTGCTTTTATTTCGTCACACTCACAACCATAAGCTATTTTCTGTAATTAGCTCGCCATTAACTTGTAAATAATGATCTTGTTGTGAGTTTATTTTCCTGTAATAATGAATATAAATTTGGTGAAGTGAAGACGTTGTCAGCTATGACATGGTCATTATTTGAACTGGCTAGCCAGCTAGCTAGGTTGCTAACAAGCTAGAAATTAACCAAAACATTTTTTAGAAAGTTTATTTTAGTTGCCTGGTTTGCTAGATTGACATATACTAAATTCATTTTAAAACGGATAGGTTCATTGGTGTTAAAATACACCAGTTATGCTATTTTGGACCACCAGGCCGTTATGCAGCCTGTCGTTTCTGTGTTTATACTTTTCAATAAGACAACGACAAGTTTGATGTTGGACGACAATAGAATGTTCATGATGTCACTGCAACAATAGAATGTTCATGATGTCACTGAGACAATAGAATGTTCATGATGTCACTACGACAATAGAATGTTCATGATGTCACTGCGACAATAGAATGTTCATGATGTCACTACGACAATAGAATGTTCATGATGTCACTGCGACAATAGAATGTTCATGATGTCACTGCGACAATAGAATGTTCATGATGTCACTACGACAATAGAATGTTCATGATGTCACTGCGACAATAGAATGTTCATGATGTCACTGCGACAATAGAATGTTCATGATGTCACTACGACAATAGAATGTTCATGATGTCACTGCGACAATAGAATGTTCATGATGTCACTACGACAATAGAATGTTCATGATGTCACTGCGACAATAGAAGTTAATGATGTCACTGCGACAATAGAATGTTCATGATGTCACTGCGACAATAGAATGTTCATGATGTCACTGCGACAATAGAATGTTCATGATGTCACTGCGACAATAGAATGTTCATGATGTCACTACGACAATAGAATGTTCATGATGTCACTGCGACAATAGAATGTTCATGATGTCACTGCGACAATAGAATGTTCATGATGTCACTACGACAATAGAATGTTCATGATGTCACTGCGACAATAGAATGTTCATGATGTCACTGCGACAATAGAATGTTCATGATGTCACTGCGACAATAGAATGTTAATGATGTCACTGCGACAATAGAATGTTAATGATGTCACAGCGACAATAGAATGTTCATGATGTCACTGCGACAATAGAATGTTCATGATGCCACTGCGACAATAGAATGTTCATGATGTCACTACGACAATAGAATGTTCATGATGTCACTGCGACAATAGAATGTTCATGATGTCACTACGACAATAGAATGTTCATGATGTCACTGCGACAATAGAATGTTCATGATGTCACTACGACAATAGAATGTTCATGATGTCACTGCGACAATAGAATGTTCATGATGTCACTACGACAATAGAATGTTCATGATGTCACTGCGACAATAGAATGTTCATGATGTCACTGCGACAATAGAATGTTCATGATGTCACTGCGACAATAGAATGTTCATGATGTCACTGCGACAATAGAATGTTAATGATGTCACTGCGACAATAGAATGTTCATGATGTCACTGCGACAATAGAATGTTCATGATGTCACTGCGACAATAGAATGTTCATGATGTCACTGCGACAATAGAATGTTAATGATGTCACTGCGACAATATAATGTTAATGATGTCACTGCGACAATAGAATGTTCATGATGTCACTGCGACAATAGAATGTTCATGATGTCACTGCGACAATAGAATGTTCATGATGTCACTGCGACAATAGAATGTTCATGATGTCACTGCGACAATAGAATGTTAATGATGTCACTGCGACAATAGAATGTTCATGATGTCACTGCGACAATAGAATGTTCATGATGTCACTGCGACAATAGAATGTTAATGATGTCACTGCGACAATATAATGTTAATGATGTCACTGCGACAATAGAATGTTCATGATGTCACTGCGACAATAGAATGTTCATGATGTCACTGCGACAATAGAATGTTCATGATGTCACTGCGACAATAGAATGTTCATGATGCCACTGCGACAATAGAATGTTAATGATGTCACTGCGACAATATAATGTTAATGATGTCACTGCGACAATAGAATGTTCATGATGTCACTGCGACAATAGAATGTTCATGATGTCACTGCGACAATAGAATGTTCATGATGTCACTGCGACAATAGAATGTTCATGATGTCACTGCGACAATAGAATGTTAATGATGTCACTGCGACAATAGAATGTTCATGATGTCACTGCGACAATAGAATGTTCATGATGTCACTGCGACAATAGAATGTTAATGATGTCACTGCAACAATATAATGTTAATGATGTCACTGCGACAATAGAATGTTCATGATGTCACTGCGACAATAGAATGTTCATGATGTCACTGCGACAATAGAATGTTCATGATGTCACTGCGACAATAGAATGTTCATGATGTCACTACGACAATAGAATGTTCATGATGTCACTGCGACAATAGAATGTTAATGATGTCACTGCGACAACTGTCTACTGACGTGCTGATAGACGTAGTATAAACCAGCCTTAAGGGGAATGAAGGCAGGGAGGCTAGGGAGTGGTGCTTGGGTTGGAGTTAGGGTTAAGGTGCAGGGGCAGTATACTTACTTCCTGAGGTACTCCTCAGAATCACACAACTTCAGGAGGTAGTGTCCACTGTCTATTGGGTTAGTCTGTTCCAGGAGCAGCAAGATCTCACCTATCAGGGTCTGGACAGTCTTGTTCACTGGAGGACAGAGAACAACTCTAGACACAGTCCCCCCAAAAAAATCCATATATAAAAAATCCATATATAGATTCAAACTTATCTCCCTTTTTCTAAAGACATTTTACCATAACACACGCTGAAAAATACAGCAATACGTCTGTGATAAAGCCATTGCGTCGCACATATCCTTTTAGACTATTTGATCGCTAAATGTGAGCAGAAATGAAGTTGCCATAATATGTGGCCATGTGATTGTAGCTTAGCTACCACATGTTACAGCAGTACACATATGTGTCAACTGTGTGTCTTACTTACACATGGTGGGAATGGGTAATTGGTGGGGGACCCAGGGAGTAGACACATTGATGGTGATCTCAGCTTCCTGCAGTAGGGAGGGGTGAATAGGTGACACACGCCCCCACACCACCCCTGAGTTAGACACCTGGTCAGTGTGGGGATACCTAGACAACAGTCTGACAGAGAGAGAGAGAGAGAGAGAGGGAGAGGCCTTTAGAATGTATATATTTGTTTTAATGAAAGTGCAACGCTATGGATCATTTCTGGCTTTCCTCAAGAAACTTGAAGTGTGGCAACGCAAGACGTTCCTTGGTTCGTCTTATCTTGAATGTTAAAATGACTCAGTTCATTGGATTGATATTCAAACATCTTAAAGGGACGTGACTTTTCTTACTTGGACGTCAACATGCAGAGAGAAGCCAGTTGTTTGGTGCTGCCTTGTGGAGTGTCTATCAGTTTGATGTTCCAGGTATCCAGCTAAAAATATATAATACTGTATATCCATCTTAGTAGAAGCTTTTATCCAATGCATTTCTCCAAAGCATTTATCCAAAGCATTTGTCCAAAGCGACTTACAGTACAGTGAGGCCATACATTTTTAGTATGTGACCCCAGCAGGAATCGAACCCACGACAAAAACATAATTAAACCGCATTGACTCAAATACCACTTATTTTTAAAGGCCCAGTGCAGTCAAAAACATGATTTTCCTGTGTTTTATATATATTTCTACACCATGAGTTTGGAATAATACTGTGAAAATGTGAAAATGATTATAATGCCCTTTAGTGTAAAAGCTGTTAGAAAAGAATGCCTGAAATCAACAGTATTTATATTACTGTATTTAGTGGTATACATTAAAACTGAGCTACACGTGGTAGAGTTGGTAGAGCATGGCGCTTGCAACGCCAGGGTTGTGGGTTCGATTCCCACGGGGGGCCAGTATGAAAAAATGTATGCACTCACTAACTGTAAGTCGCTCTGGATAAGAGCGTCTGCTAAATGACTAAAATGTAAATGTAAATGAAATTTCAGGCTGTTTGGTTGGATGGAGTTTTAATAGACCAATAAGAAAGAAAGTTACAAAACCTCTCTGCCAATAACAGATAGTTTTCAGTTTTTCCCTTCCTACTTAGACCACTCCCAGACAGTCCTAGCAAAATTCTTGCTTGAGAAATTGCTCTTTGTTAAGAAACAATTTTAGTGTATTTTTTATTTTATTTTTTTACTATTTTAATTGATCACAATCACAGTAAAGTACTTAACTGTTACCCAGAAATGATTTGATATTGAGATAAAAATGTCTGCATTGGACCTTTAACATCTTTCCTCCATCCCCACAAAGATATCTTTGTTTCCAGTGAACTAAATCTCCATCATCCAGAGTGCTAGTTTTTCTTTAACCTTTATTTAAAGACCCTTGAAGGTTAAGAAACCTATTTTGCAAGGGCAACCCAGTGATACTCACATGACTATCTCTGGCTGTATTAGAGCGGTTCAGTCTGATAGCGGGTATAGTCAGGTCACAGGAGAACCTCTTCTGAGCATTAGTCAGCAGAGCAGCACTGGTGGACCTCCCCCGAGGGGGCACTGGGGGTGGTAGGGGGGCTGCTCCTCTCAGGGGGTCCACTGCTCCTCTCAGGGGGTCCACTGTCTCCCCGGTCCTGTATATTTTCAAGAAAATAAAATGTATACGTTCATTTGACTGGGATTATATACAGTACAAATAAAATATAAATCAGGAAACTTTATGAATTGTACCAGATATAGTTAACCGGCTAATTTTCATATAATAATTAGATGCTTACATTTGTTCTATTTCACACATGTACAGGTGCGAATTGGAAATGTGTTTTTTGCATATCCCACTCCCCTGAGAGTGGTGTCAGAGCCAGGGATCAGCCATTATTGATGGCAACCCTAGAGCAATTATGGTTAAGTGCCTTGCTCAAGGGCACATCAACAGATTTTTCACCTAGGGGGCTCTGGGATTTCAATCAGCGACCTTTCGGTTACTGGCCCAACGCTCCTAACCGCTAGGCTACCTGCTGCCCATGGCAGGTGAACATTAAAACCACTCAACATACCTGGGTCTCAGGTAAGGATTTGGGTTGGGGACCCCTCCACCCACCCCCTGGGTGTTAGGGTTAGGGTCGTTGGGGCTCCCATTGCCTCCGCCCTGGGACCAGAGAGGGGAGCGGTGTTGGGCCTGGGGACTGGACAGGGACATGGCCGAGAGGGAGTTGTACAGATCCCATTCCTCCTCCTCTAGAAATGCAGGGTCCAGACCAGCTAAGTCTTCCTGGTATCGTTCCATGAGGTACGCTGGGAAAACGTTGTCTTCTTGTCTCTGTGAGTCATAATCCATATCGAAAGGATCCATTGGGTACTAAAGTAAAGACATGCAACTCCTGTCTGTCTGTCAGACTCCACAACTCAATGACGAATCATTGTAGTCGGTTCAGTCCATGGCACGTTGAACTCTGGGATGTTGTGGTAAAAGAAATAGGTGGGTAAACCCCTAATACAAAACAAACACAAATCATATGCCACAGCTCAGTGGCGAATCAGTGGACTCTGTGTTCACTCTGTGGCATGTTGAAGGGTGTGATCAAAGAGTTTATTGTAATTACTCTCAATCCAAATATGTAGTATAACATGCTGCAAATACTGGGTCCAAATTAAGACAGTTTTTTTTTTTTACTACAGTAATTTTGCAGTGTAACTGCAATTATTCTGCAATTACTGCATCCAAAATACCACACTGCAGTTACTTCACTTTTACTGCAGTTTCAAAACTGCA
The DNA here is from genome assembly GCF_964263955.1 of Coregonus lavaretus. Taxonomy (NCBI): domain Eukaryota; kingdom Metazoa; phylum Chordata; class Actinopteri; order Salmoniformes; family Salmonidae; genus Coregonus; species Coregonus lavaretus. The sequence continues at coordinate 6,765 of NW_028160851.1, forward strand.
ATATCTTTTTGTAAGGGGTAGGCTACAGAGCCTTAACTACAACGGTTGGAAGTTGGAAGTCGGAAGTTTACATACACCTTAGCCAAATACATTTAAACACAGTTTTTCACAATTCCTGACATTTAATCCTAGTAAAAATTCCCTGTTTTAGGTCAGTTAGGATCACCACTTTATTTTGAGAATGTGAAATGTCAGAATAATAGTAGAGAGAATGATTTATTTCAGCTTTTATTTCTTTCATCACATTCCCAGTGGGTCAGAAGTTTACATACACTCAATTAGTATTTGGTAGCATTGCCTTTCAATTGTTTAACTTGGGTCAAACGTTTCAGGTAGCCTTCCACAAGCTTCCCACAATAAGTTGGGTGAATTTTGGCCCATTCCTCCAGACAGAGCTGGTGTAACAGAGTCAGGTTTGTAGGCCTCCTTGCTCGCACACGCTTTTTCAGTTCTGCCCACACATTTTCTATAGAATTGAGGTCAGGGCTTTGTGATGGCCACTCCAATACCTTGACTTTGTTGTACTTAAGCAATTTTGCCACAACTTTGGAAGTATGCTTGGGGTCATTGTCCATTTGGAAGACCCATTTGCAACCAAGCTTTAACTTCCTGACTGATGTCTTGAGATGTTGCTTCAATATAGCCACATAATTTTCCTTCCTCATGATGCCATCTATTTTGTGAAGTGCACCAGTCCCTCCTGCAGCAAAGCACCCCCACAGCATGATGCTGCCACCCCCGTGCTTCACGGTTGGGATGGTGATCTTCGGCTTGCAAGCCAACCCCTTTTTTCCTCCAAACATAACGATGGTCATTATGGCCAAACAGTTCCATTTTTGTTTCATCAGACCAGAGGACATTTCTCCAAAAAGTACGATCTTTGTCCCCAGTGCAAACTGTAGTCTGGCTTTTTAATGGCGGTTTTGGAGCAATGGCTTCTTCCATGCTGAGCGGCCTTTCAGGTTATGTCGATATAGGACTCGTTTTACTGTGGATATAGATAATTTTGTACCTGTTTCCTCCAGCATCTTCTCAAGGTCCTTTGCTGTTGTTCTGGGATTGATTTGCACTTTTTCGCACCAAAGTAGGTTCATCTCTAGGAGACAGAACGCGTCACCTTCTTGAACGGTATGACAGCTGCGTGGTCCCATGGTGTTTATACTTGCGTACTATTGTTTGTATAGATGAATGTGGTATTCAGGGATTTGGAATTGCTCCCAAGGATGAACCAGACTTGTGGAGGTCTACAATTTTTTGTCTGAGGTCTTGGCTGATTTCTTTTGATTTTCCCATGATGTCAATCAAAGAGGCACTGAGTTTGAAGGTAGGCCTTGAAATACATCCACAGGTACACTTCCAATTGACTCAAATGATGTCAATTAGCCTATCAGAAGCTTCTAAAGCCATTTTCTGGAATTTTCCAAGCTGTTTAAAGGCACAGTCAACTTAGTGTATGTAAACTTCTGACCCACTGGAATTGTGATACAGTGAATTATAAGTGAAATAATCTGTCTGTAAACAATTGTTGGAAAAATTACTTGTGTCATGCACAAAGTAGATGTCCTAACCGACTTGCCAAAACTATAGTTTGTTAACAAGAAATTTGTGGAGTGGTTAAAAAAACGAGTTTTAATGACTCCAAAGTATGTAAACTTCCGACTTCAACTGTACATGTCGTGACACACATGTTGTACTGTACTTCAATTGTCTTCATGTTTGACACAGATAAACCATACATAGCAACGTACACTCTACACCTAAGTATTTCCCCACAGAAAACAGAGTCATTTTTGTATGTAGCCTACTTCTGCAGCACAAACTGACAGTATTACTAAACCATAATTTCAGTTAGTCTAATAATTAACAGACTTTTCAAAAGGTTAACAGGACATTTCCCAGAGCCCGTTTCACAGATCGCTGTTCTTTGAGACTGTGAGCCATGAAAAATAGGCTAGAATAAAGTTCAAAACCATTATTTTGAAGATATGTTTTTACTGGCCACAGAGAGGGACATTTGGGTCAGCCTGATCCATATTTAACCATATAACATAATCATACATTTGTTATAATTTCCAGACAAGATAATAATAAAAGCAGGCACAGATCATATTTCTAGCAGGCACAGATCATATTTCTGACCGCAAAAAAATATATTTATGTCTCAAGTTTCAATAGTTTTAAGAAACTCCTTAAAAAAACGTAAAAACTGTTTAAAAAACACAATTGTGTGAAATGTATATAATTATTCATGTGAGAGTCTTACCGTCAGAACTCCGACATTGTCCCGGAACAGTAGGCTACCTGTCAGCGCGAAGGTATGAAGGTATGCTTATGCACCTTAGGCGACTATATGTCAATCATCAAGTCAAACTAGTTTCAAAGTCTGGAATCGTTTCTGGATCGGTTCCCGGGGGTGCGAATTCTAATCATAGCTCTCCACCGCGGCAGTGACGTCGCCAGTAATAACGAAGTGCATGAATGCGCGCTCCCGTCGACAAAGAGCTTGTCTTCACGGTCGCGCGCTATGGACTTGAAGTGTGATATTTACAGTCTGCTGACATTAGTACATGAGGAAAGATTTACTCTCTCTTTTGGGTGCCAGCACGCCCTCTAGTGGAACGAAATGAACATAACAATAGTGAACAGATGTGGACAAATCTGCCTAAATTGGTGGTAGACCTACAGTAGGCTATTACAGTTGCCCATTGTGTAGGCTATTTGAACTTGTAATAATTTGAATGAATTATATATTTATGTATATTTATGAGTATTTTTGTACTGTGTAGCTTACCCGGAATAGCTTACTCTATTTTATTCTATAGCCTAGTGTATATTACGTATCAGTGTAGAATACAAACATAGGTCCTCCAATAACATTTACTCTTTAAAGAGAAATTAAAAGTTAAAAGTAGGTATGTTGTAATTTCCCCGTGACTGTAAATACACGTATTACCAGTTCAACTCTGGCTCTTCTCTGCAGTCACCTCCCTCCGCTCCTCATTGAGGAATGCCATTACGCGGGTTGAGGTATGCTACTGTCACCAGTAGTGTTTTCCTCATCTATACTGTGTCATATGATGTTTCCCCAACGTGTAGACATGTATACATATTAGAATAGACCTATTATCTACATCAGAAAATGATATCTGTACACTTTGAAAGGATAATCCAAACATAGGTAAGTTGGCGATCATTTAACAAATATGTTGTTGTTTTTTGTCTTCCTTCATTTTCCTGTGAATTGCCAATTTTTTTTTAGTTGTATGACGCTTTAGGACTAGCTAGTTGTTTTTAACACACTATATATAATGCAACATTTCGTACTGTGCAGTACTGTGCCAGCCAGACATTCTGGGCATCTGTACAACTGACCATATATCAAAACTCTTATCATTGCAGTGAAAATTAAAAACTTGAAACTGTGACAAAGTAGCTCAAACTGAGAGGAAGTATTAGAAGAGGAAGGGGACGGACAGAGGGGTGTACCACGGAGCCATGGAGTTCAACAGCACATCTCCAGACATTTCAACCCGAGACCCTGGAACGGTCCCTGTGTACTATGTACTCATCCCCTTCACAGGGTTCACAGTGATAGGGTGCGTGATAGCACTGGTAAGAGTACACTTATTTATACGTCATTTCAAAGTCTGGTGCAGAGAAACATGTATGTTAGTACAAGAGCTCAATTCTATATATATTGTGTTCAAGGATGAGCATGATGCGACATGACTAGTATCCACTGACTGTTCAAGGGCATTTTGCCATTTGTAAGACCACTGTTGGTTTTGTTTGGTATGCTATTCTGCCTCTGTATCTTATCACATCATATCTTGTTCACCGATACGTTCTGTTGTTCTTCATTCTTCCAGGTCGTTTACATACGAAGGAAAATAAAGTGAGTTTGATAACTGTCAGTTGTGAGCGAGCGATGCCTAAAGTGGTGGCTAGTCTTGTTCTTCCTCTATCATGTGTTCAGTAACATGAAAACATGATGTCCTCTGTAGCTCAGTTGATAGAACATGGCGCTTGCAACGTCAGGATAGTGGGTTCGATTCCTGGGACGAAATATATGTAAAAAAAAAAAAAAAAAAAGTAGAAAAAAAAAAGGGAGATATTATTAATAATACATGATGTTGTGACCAGACAGGACGGGCTTCGCCACATGCTGATTTCCCAGTACAGCTCTGATCACAGTGAGGAAGACTATCAAGACAGAGATGAGGATCAGGAAGAGATGGTGAGAGACTTTACAGTATTTATTTAGTTTGTCCTATTCATGTTGCTGTTTCTTTGCATTTATATAACATACATATTCCGATATCAGCTCTAACACACTCCCCACACCATGGGTTTGTAGAGCTCCATCTAGTCACATCTCTGTTGATGTAAAAATGGCTTAATTTATACTGTAGATACGTTTGATTAAATTGTTTGATTTGATCTCATCTTTTTTTTTCTTTTTTCTTTTTTTTTTTTTGGGGGGGGGATGTCAGGAGCCTCTCTATATGGATGGAAAGCTGTCGTTCAACCAGGCACGTGCACAGATAGGGCTCTAGGAGTCTCCAAGGGGTGCTGGAGCGCCTGCCCTTCTGCCCTCATAGGCGAAAAGTGCCCTTTTGATTGGTGACAGTTTATAAACAAATTGCTTTTGTTTTCTCTCTTTTCTCTCTTATTGTGTACATTTTAAATGTAACAAATTGCTCATCAAACAAGCCCATCCCCTGCCCTTCTGCAGGTTTCTTCTTGAGGATTTCTGCATGTCTGCCTGAAGGGAATTCTTCTTGAGGATTTCTGCATGTCTGCCTGAAGGGACACAGAAACTATAGACTGGCCTTCCCTTCCCTTCCTTTACACTTATCAAAAAGAAGACTGGCTGCATGTATCCCAATTCTCCGCCCTTCTCCCTAAGTGTGTACTTGCACACTTTCTCAAATGGATTTAAAAGGGGGCGAAGAATCAGGATGCATCCGCTATGCATGTCAAGACTCAGAAGTTGGTTTACTTTCTGAATTTATTTTAATGGAAATGGAACTGACCCCAACCCTGATGCGTGTGTCATGTTGTGCGACTTATTGCCGCGTTCAAAACAACCGGGAACACTGAAAAATATTAGGTCAAATCATGACGCCAGTGATCTTCAGGTCGGAAAGTCGGAGCTCTAGAAAGAGGCCAGAGGTCCCGAGTTGGAATTCCGAGTTGGATGACCGTTCAAAGCGATTGTTCCCAGTCGGAGCTCGTTTCTTTCCCAGTTCCCAGTTGTTTTGAATGCGGCATTAACCTTCACTTGACGCTACCAGTTCACCCTCAAGAAGAGGGGGGTGTAAGCAGTCTCTGTATAGTAGATAGTGCTGCAGTCACACATTTGCCTTCAGTATTAGAAACATGAACATGTTCAGAGACCCACTAAAAAATGTATATTTTTGCACAATAAACAATATCATCAACTTTCAGTTGTATTACTGGTTTGTTTCGTTAGAATAAGTTTTAGATGTTATGATTTTAAGACAGCTTATTATGTAAATCCAACCAACAGAGATGTTGATCATAGCCTGAGTGACACAGCTGACTCCACTTACTGATCAACAGCCCAGTGGGTTGTGTTCATTAGGCACCAAACGGTTGAAAATTGAATAGAAACAGGGCGGGACTATCCAACCTGTCCAATAAGGAACACTAATTTCTGCTCCTCTTTGGAAAAAGTTTTTAATTGGTTTCCGTTATGTGCCCTAATGAACACAACCCTGCTGGGCGTGCGGATCTTCTTCAGGCCCGTCACACTCGGCCGAGATGTCTTTTATAAACACAGGTCCGGGGATAATGGCGTCACAGAGAAAACACAGGTGAACAACAGCTTCTGTACTCGCATTACAAATGCTCAGCAGTGTCTAATTTTGATGTTGTAATGTCTGTTGATTGTTCACCCTTTTGCTTCTGCTCAAACGTTTCAAACCACCTCGAATGAAACAGTTGCCCATATTACACGCTGCTGCCAGACTAATGGTTTTACCACACCTCTTTTGGTATATCTATAATAAACGTTGATGACTAGGAATATGAGGAGTTTTGTAGAAATGTCTTTACAAACATTTCTACAGTATAAAGATTGTGTGTAAGACGTATTGTGTGCGTCATCCAGGTCGACCTCTCCCCAGCCCCTGGCTTCAGCAGCCTGCCTCTGTGTCTTCCTACTCCCAGGCCTAACTGTGACAGCCATGGGAATTCCTAGTACCAGTCTGCTGTGTAACTTCTGCCCTCTACAGCACAAAGGAAGGTTGGTGTCACCCCCCCCATTTCATCACTGCGGAGCAGTTTCCCGGACTGGACAGTCCGATTAAGCCCAGTCCGGGGCTGAAAAGCATTCTCAATGGAGATTTTCAGTTGAAAAAGCTTTTTTTTAGGTCAGGACTAGGCTTAATCTGTATCTAGGAAATCGGCCCATAGTGTTCGACTTTCAACGTTTCCTCTCGTAAGGTTCCACCTCTTCAACAATGTTGGGTCGGTTAGTGCTAACCTTGGGACGTCCCTACCCTTACCTAAACGTTTTACATTTCAACTTCAATGGGGTTGACGTCCCAAGGATTCTGTTTAGAGTTTTCCATTTTGGGTCTGTCAACTCACTCCTGGGGAGAATCTCAATTGCAATTCCTTGACTCCTCACATCCTCTTGTTTCCTTCTCAAAAGGTCCCGCCTCTCTGACCTTCTCATCCAATGGGTTTTAAGGAGGAGAGGCAGTAAGGATTAAAGGAAATGCAATTGAGATTCTCCCATGTTTTTTTTCTCCAGGTCCTGCAGTAAGGACTCCACCACCGAGTGTCTCCCGCGAGAGCGCTGTGGTACTAGTATGGGGCGTTTCGGTTCCATTCACATCCTGTCTGCACAGGGCTGCATGACCCCTGACCTCTGTAACTCCACCCACGCCGTGACCCACCAAGGGGTCAGCTATAATGTGACATACAGGTTCAGTAGCCAAACTTTACTTGTATTAAATGTGGTTTCACAGGGACAGTGCACATCAACATTAGTGGCCGGCTTTAGACAGTCGGTTAGTTGTCCGAAAGAAATGCCACAAACAGAGTCGACGTGGTTCCTTATTCTACATGTCAGAGAGTCATGTCTGTTCTACATAGCATATTTCTATCTGAATGTTCCAAAACTGCGTCTTCCTGTATTATAGCTCTGATATGCTGTACTATGATTGCCTACAGTGTCTTAAAACTGAGGGGTCTTACGTAATATTGAGTGACTTACATAGATTTTTCTAACTAACTCTTGTAGGTGTTGCTGTAGCGACCAGTGTAACCAGCCTCCGGCCTCTGATACCTACATTAAGAGGCTGTTAGGAGTGACGGTGGGGCACAGTGAGGAACCTCCGAGCACGGCGGACCGTCTGGATAGATGCCCTCGAGACGAGGGCGTGGAGGAGGATGACGCCATCACTCAGCCACATGGAGAAAACAACACGAATTCCATCTATAAAGTCCTCTCAGATCTCCGGGAGTGGGTAAAGAGTAGGGCCTAGGGGTCCATCTGGAATTCAGCACTACTTGTCGCTGGGGACAGGCCTGTTAGCCACAGTCACTGTCCCCATCCTCATACAAGGGATTGACACTTATTCAAATACATTTTATTTCCAGTGTAAATGTGCTTATTTATTCAATTATTTGTAGTAACTTATGTGAAGTGTAATAAATGTTTGGCGATGTTGCAATATTGACGTATGGTAAAAGCTGTAGTTCTCAGTGTGGTAGCTGGTGAATGCAGTGAATAAATAGAGCATGTGGAAGTAACTGTCCAGTGTTTCCAGATTTGTATGAAATATGACCTATAATTACAATGAGTGAAATAGTTTTCCTTCCAAAAATCTGGGAATTAAAGGCCTAGTGCAGTCAAAAACATGAATTTCCTGTGTTTTATATATATTTCCAAACTAAGGTTGGAATAATACTGTGAAAATTGTGATGGTGCCCTTTTAGTTTGAAAAGGCCTTCTGAAATTTCAGCCTGTTTTGGTTTTGGCCTGCCAGGTGACTGACATCACCAGGTGGTAAATTAGTTGATAGACCAATAAGAAAGTGTTCCAATTCCCTCTGTCAGTAACAGCTTGTTTTCAGACCACACCCAGTCCAAGCTAAATTCTTGCTTGAGAAGTGGCTCTTTGCTAAGAAGCTATTTTTGTTTCCTTTTTGACCATTTGAATTAAGCAATCACAGTAAGGTACTTAATTGTTACCCAAAAATGGTGACATTGAGAAAAAAAAGGGATTAATTGATACATGTTAAAAATAAGTTCTGTGTTGGAATATTGTGGGCGTAAACCGGTCATTAAAATTATTCACGTGAGTTGATTGGCCAGCTCATCCTAGCAAGCATTTTTGAAACACTGTTTGAGGTGGGGTTTCTTCTCCAATGTATGCTTTGGCCACAAATACGAGTATATGATGAGTCAACAACATTATTTGGGTATGTGTTAACAGAATGAGATTTTCACTGGACATTTACTTTAAAAATCAGTGTTTCTTTGTCAGTCTGTCCTGATCTGAATAACAGGGGTCGGTGGTGGGTGTGGTTACTTAGTTTGAGGTTAGATGGTACAGGTTCAACCAGCAGTAAGTGTTGGGATAGTATACAGAGCATTTAGAAAGTGGCATCTGTCATCCACTGTGTACCACTTGGAAAACATATCTGTTGTATCCAGCTTTAAGTTCTTCTGAACCCTAGAGTCGTAAGAATGGGCAGGTGAGTCCTCATCCTACATATTGACATTGCATGAGCAAGCTGTTAGTATTTCTATGGTTGAGAGCTATCAACCTGTCTTTTTAGATCAACTGAGACTAGAAGGTCAATTTCTAGGACATACCTGTAATTTACTGCAATCATGACTGGTTTGTTTGACAAGCAGTTGGTATTTTTATTTTATTGCAAGTCAGAAACCTACCCATCATACTCTTGTTTCAATTGACTAATTAGACCAGTGGGTTACCAATCAGCAGTTTCTGTTACATGCCAGTGCCACTCCAATTCTAGCCTGGTCCCAAATCTGTTGTGCTGTCTGGCCAAATCCTATGGTTGTTTTTTATGTCATGATGACGTTCAATGTTTGACTAGGTCTGTGCAGCCCAATTCTGATCTATTTTTCACTAATTGCTCCTTTGACCAAATCAGATCAGCTCTGAAAAATACCTGATGTGATTGGTCTAAAGAACAATTTAGTATTAGTGAAAAAAAAAAGAAAAAAAAATCAGAATTGGTCTGCCTGTTTTTAAACGCAGCCTAAGGAGCTATACAGCACAAAAAAAAAGATCTGGGACCAAGCTACTCTCAAACACTGACTGACATGAGTGGGTAGTTCACCACCAGACATCCTTTTCTCTCAGGCCCCAGATGTTCCCGACTCTGTCTGCCATCCTGTGCGTCTCCCTGCTCCTCCCATCCCTCCACTGTAACAACAACCTGCTGTGTTACTACAGTCCCATCATGTACCGGAACAAGACCTTTGACCTCATCCTGTCAGAGTGCCCTCCCGCGGAACTCTGCATGACAGGCAACGGTCGCTATGGAAACCACAGCGCCCTCTCCGCCCGCGGGTGCATGGCACCGACGGACTGCGGTCAGGCACACCCTCTCCCGCTGAAAGGAACTATCTACACCATGATGTATGCGTGCTGTGACTATAACTACTGTAACGCAGGACACCGTGTTGCGGTTAATTCGGTCCCCCTCATGGTGGCCATGATGACTATGCCTATGCTGTTGTTGGAGCTGTAATTCTCAAGCCTACTTTAAAATCATGTAATTTTAGATAGAGGATGTGATGAGTACTAGGATTTGTTGGTTGAATGGTTTATCTACTGCTGCATACCCAGTCTAACCAAACGGAGGCGTGCACCAACATGGAGACCAAAGGGTTTTTACCAAATATAATAATGGGAGATATTGCATTTGGCTCCTTTTTACAGAGAGAAGTTATATTTTTATGATTGTGAAATAAATGTTTTATACACTAACTGGACTACGTGTTAGCTCTTTTTCTGACTTTTTGTTGAATCAGCAATGTCTCTTTTTGAAGTTGTGGGGATATAGCTGTTGTTATAAATCTATCTACATATACTACACACACAACGCACACTATACTACACACAACGCACACTATACTACACACAACGCACACTGACTATCTCTCGAGGTTTGGACAGTTCTTTATTTCCCTTTTATAAGGCTGCTGGGTCTCCCCATAATGGATATACTGATATGTACAGGAGATTTCTCTACTGGAGTTACAGAGATAGGGGTGGGAGAGGGTCCATATTACACATTAGACTTCAAAAAACAACACTGATGGAGCCTCATCTCCGGGGAGCAGAAAATCAGCAGAGGGAAGGAGAGGGGTGAGAGAAAGAGAGGGGGTAACAGCACGAGAAAGGGGAAGGGAAGCTGGGAGGAGAGGGGGAGGAATAGGGGGAGGAGAGGGGGAGGTGTTGTAGGCAGAGAGCCTCGAGAGAGACTGAATGACTGCCTAATAACTTAACACTCGAAAATAACACAGATTTCACGCACAGTGTATCGTTAAATAGGTTACGTGGAGAACCGCTTACCATAAATATGTATTTTTCAGGAGCCAACATATATAAAAAAAAAAAAATCATTGTTCGGTCGTAACATTTTTTTTCATTTTATCTGTCTTTTCCCTCCATTTTTTTTTCTTGATTTGTTCCTTCCTTCCGTCTACCTTGGCGGCAGGGTTTCCTTGATCCATCTGTCCCTCATCCAATAAACAAGGAAAACAACTAATCCAACTGAAAAATGGAGCAATGTGAATTAGTAAAAAACAAACAAATGAACAGGGACACGGCCACAGTCGACTCATCACGCAAATAACACACAGAACAGCAAGAACACAGTACTATTTTTAGTGTCGTTATCTCTTATGATTCTCATCTTCATCTTCCTCCTACATACTGGTGCAGGCGGAGGAGTGTTTCCCCCCCCCCCCCCCTCCTCCTGGCTCAGTTAAACTCAGAGGCAGCCAGCTATCCCAGGGGTGTATTCATTAGTCGGATTCCATTGCAAAATGTTTTGCAATGGAAACCGTTTACTCCAAAGAGTTTCTATTGGACAAATTCAGTTCGGTCCCTCTCCATTTCATTCCGTTTGCTCTGCTTGCTTCCGTTTGGTTCCTAGAGTAAACGGTAAATGATTTCTGTTGTAAAACGTTTTGCAACGGAATCAGACTAATGAATACACCCAAGCAACCTGACAGAGTTGGAAAGAGGGCTCACCCCCTAGCTTTGCCATTATCGCTTCTGTGACTGTGTGCCCTCTATCCAACTCTATGTCACTGGTCATCAGTGATATTTCTCTTAATAATTTCACAGTGTGGTAGTAGTAGGACTAGGTGGGTAGAATGGGGTGATGGGGGGGGGAGCCAGGGGTGGGTAGTATCTTCATTGTATCGCAACTGGAACATGGAATCATCATATCATAATAACCACTTACAGCAATGATTAGAAAACAACTAGAAACCTGAAAGTCCATTAAAAGTAAACAAAATGTCTGCCTTTGTTGCTCCTTCACGTCTCCTTCCTTCCGGTCACATGGGGGGTGGGGAAGGCTTCTGATTGGTTGCAGCGCATACTGATGGGATGGCCCATGTTTTCTGGCAGAGTGGGGATTGAAGGGTTGGAGAGGGAAGGGGTGTGGTCTAAGGCTGACTGGAATCCATTGGCTGGTGGGCAGGACTCGACAGGGTGATATGGCATCAGGAGAAAGGAATGTGGTTGGTTGGTTGGTTGGTCGGTCATATGTGTGATTGGCAGGTCGTAGGGAAAATCCCTTGGTTAGGCACGCTGCCGTGGCAGTGCCCGCCTCTTCCGGCTGTAGTAGTGACGTAGGCCGGTCTGTCTGGCAAAGTTCATCATGTAGTTTTGTTTACGGGTGCTGTAGGGAGACAAAGGCAGTGAGAGAGAGGAGAGAGAGAGGGAGGGAGGAAGAGGGTGGTGACCGTTAGTAACCAAGGAAGAGGCATCCAGGCACACACACTCTTACATGCACATGCACACACACACTGCAAGCTCACACACTCCTAGATCCATGTTGCTATTTTCAGTTGGGTTTCAGCCCTGACCTCAAACATTCAACAACTTGGATATTTTTAATTAAGCAAATAGTGGCCTGTTAATAACTTACTTTATATTGAACTGTGTATATATTGATCAACAGCTTGTATTGACATGTTCTCAATGGCAGTATCGTAATCAAAGAGTCAACAGGACAAAGACATGATGGGACACAACTAGGGGGGACACACGACTAGCTAAAGAGCTACATACAGGGTCACAGACATTAGCTACAGACATGCTCTGGGGTTCTGGGGGGTTCTAACTCTGATCAGGGTTCTAGGGTTCTAAGGTTCTATTGGAAGAGTGTTTTAGCTCGTAGAGTAACAGCCAAATCACTGGGAAAAACAAACAAACAAACAAACAAACAAACAAACAAACAAACAAACCAAAGTAATAAAGGTGCAGGGGGTGTGGTGGAGGGGAGGGGGAGAAACTGAACCAAATAGACACAAAGAGAAGCCGCGATTGAAGATCGCTCTTCTTGCTTAGCCTTTCATTGCCTCGTCCATCCAGCAGGTGATACCAGGTGTGCAGCATGGTGGTGGTGGTGGGGGGGGGTGGGGTGAGGTATTGTGGGGGGAGTTGGGTGAGGTATTGTGGGGTGGTTACAGAAGGGGGGATGGGAGGGGGACGAGGGGCTGTCTGTCTTTCCGCTTCTGTTTTTTGTCTCCTTCACAGAGCGAGTAGAGGGGGAGAATGGAGAGGGCTCCTGATTCACATAATTAGATTTTCCATGGACAGGCAGCCATGGATGGGGGGGGGGGAGGGGGATATGGGGGGCTTTTCAACATTGGATTTAAAAAGCCATGCAAGGAGTTGGATGGAGGTTGGTTACTCTGATGAAGGTGATGGGCTCGATGAGTTCCTTTTGTTATGTGGATGTCTTGAGCTCTGAAGTTATGCCATCTGCATGACACCACTGCTAGTGTGAATAATGTGT
>NW_028160850.1:0-48586 GCF_964263955.1 Coregonus lavaretus
AAACAAACATTGCTTTTGTTTCTTTCTTCTTCTTCTTCTTCTTCTTCTTCCTCTTCTTCTTCTTCTTCTTCTTCTTCTTCTTCTTCTTCTTCTTCTTCTTCTTCTTCTTCTTCTTCTTCTTCTTCTTCTTGTAATTCTCCTCGTCCTCGTCCTCCTCTTTTATTTTGACTTTATTTGCACCCCCTTCAAATTACATGTCAAAGAGAACAACCTTAAAGAGCAGATGGCCTACTGTATGGACATTCAATAATCATGTGGAGGAAGGAAAAAGCTGTGGCTGTTTGTTAGCCGCTAAGCTAAGTCCCTGTAGCCTCCAGACCCCTGTATACTCCAAACTCCATGTAGCCTCCATCACACCACACATTGTATGATCGGTTCGGAAGGTTCTTCATGATGGTAGCATGTCTGAATTACAAGGTCTTCTCTCGCTCCCCAACCTCTTGGCCTGAAGTTTGGGAACATTTCAATGTTCTTATTCATAATTGAATAACTCCTGTTGAAAAGCTCTCCTGCAGGACTGCACTGCTTAATATTAAATTACATTTGTACTAAAAGTATCCCGGTGCGTGTCAAGAACAGGTGGTGAGCCTCCCGCTCTCTGTTCCCCCTCCCTCTCTCTCTCTCTCTCTCTCTCTCTCTCTCTCTCTCTCTCTCTCTCTCCCTCTCTCTCTCTCTGTCTCTCTCTCTCTCTCTCTCTCTCTCTCTCTCTCTCTCTCTCTCTCTGTCTCTCTCTCTCTCTCTCTCTCTCTCTCTCTCTCTTTTTCCCTGAAGCGAGAGAGTTGAGGTCTGCCTTGTTCTAACCCAGGATGAAAGCTCAATTAGAGATGTGACATGGACCATTTCCCGAGACTTCTCGCCCGCTACGGTGAGGGTGACATGGCCCATTTCCCGAGACTTCTCGCCCGCTACGGTGAGGGTTATTTCAAAGCATCGCCCTGAGAGGGACCGCCAGATGAACTCTTGTGTGTGTGTCACATCATTAAATGTGGAGTGCTTCTGAAAACCCACCTTTTCACTGACTTTGTGAGTTTAAAAGATCAGAAGGCTTATCTATTGTTTTGAAGGTTGAACAGCAGAAACGTTTAACTAAACGGTTGGAAAAGAGAGCTTTTCACATTCAATCTTAACTACATTTACATCATTTAGCAGACGCTCTTATCCAGAGCGACTTACAGTTAGTGAGTGCATAATTCTTTTTTTCATAATGGCCCCCCATGGGAATCGAACCCACAACCCTGGCGTTGCAAGCGCCATGCTGAGCTACACGGGGCCGTCTACTGTGTTTAAACCCCAAGCTCATGTTCTATTGTCTCAGTAGAAAGCCAGTAGCCGATTAAAGGAGTCTACTCATTGTTCTAATGTATTTGATACTACAGACTTTTGTCTAGAATTAAGAGGAAGACTGGTTGTGTTCTAAATGGCACCCTATGGGGCGCTGCTCAAAAGAAGTGCACTAAATAATTAATAGAGTGCCATTTGGAGTGCAGCTCTGCTAACTGTGACTGGCCCATCTCTGTTCATGTTCTACATCTCTATATTAGATTAGATTAGGCTCACAGAGGATTGCAATTATGTTTTGTTCCAGCCTTTTATTGTATTATGTATTAGGTTTAGCAAGCAGTTGGTGTGTGGACCCCAGTCTCTCTCCCCTGCTCCCACCATCTAACTCCTCAATGCTGAAGCCCTGTCGAGCTCTGTTGGAACTCTGTTGGAGCTCTGTTGGAACTCTGTTAGAACTCTGTTAGAGCTCTGTTGGAACTCTGTTGGAACTCTGTTGGAACTCTGTTAGAGCTCTGTTGGAACTCTGTTAGAGCTCTGTTGGAACCCTGTTGGAACTCTGTTGGAACTCTGTTGGAACTCTGTTAAACTCTGTTGGAACTCTGTTGGAACTCTGTTAGAGCTCTGTTGGAACTCTGTTAGAGCTCTGTTGGAACTCTGTTAGAACTCTGTTGAAACTCTGTTAGAGCTCTGTTGGAACTCTGTTGGAACCTGTTGGAACTCTGTTGGAACTCTGTTAGAGCTCTGTTGGAACCCTGTTAGAGCTCTGTTGGAACTCTGTTGGAACTCTGTTGGAACTCTGTTTGAACCCTGTTAGAGCTCTGTTGGAACTCTGTTGGAACCCTGTTAGAGCTCTGTTGGAACTCTGTTGGAACCCTGTTGGAACTCTGTTAGAGCTCTGTTGGAACTCTGTTGGAACCCTGTTGGAACTCTGTTGGAAATCTGTTGGAACTCTGTTGGAACTCTGTTAGAGCTCTGTTGGAACTCTGTTGAAACTCTGTTGGAACTCTGTTGGAACTATGTTAGAGCTCTGTTGGAACTCTGTTAGAGCTCTGTTGGAACTCTGTTGGAACTCTGTTGGAACTCTGTTGGAACTCTGTTGGAACTCTGTTGAAACTCTGTTAGAGCTCTGTTGGAACTCTGTTGGAACCCTGTTGGAACTCTGTTACAGCTCTGTTGGAACCCTGTTAGAACTCTGTTATAACTCTGTTAGAACTCTGTTGGAACTCTGTTGGAACTCTGTTAGAGCTCTGTTGGAACTCTGTTGGAACTCTGTTAGAACCCTGTTAGAACTCTGTTGGAACTCTGTTGGAACCCTGTTGGAACTCTGTTGGAACTCTGTTAGAACTCTGTTAGAGCTCTGTTGGAACCCTGTTGGAACTCTGTTAGAACTCTGTTAGAGCTCTGTTGGAACTCTGTTGGAACTCTGTTAGAACCCTGTTAGAGCTCTGTTGGAACTCTGTTGGAACTCTGTTAGAACTCTGCTACAGCTCTGTTGGAACTCTGTTAGAACTCTGTTAGAACCCTGTTAGAGCTCTGTTGGAACTCTGTTGGAACCCTGTTGGAACTCTGTTGGAACTCTGTTGGAACTCTGTTAGAGCTATGTTGGAACCCTGTTAGAGCTCTGTTGGAACACTGTTAGAGCTCTGTTGGAACTCTGTTGGAACTCTGTTAGAACTCTGTTAGAGCTCTGTTGGAACTCTGTTAGAACCCTGTTAGAACCCTGTTAGAACTCTGTTGGAACTCTGTTAGAGCTCTGTTGGAACCCTGTTAGAGCTCTGTTGGAACTCTGTTGGAACTCTGTTGGAACTCTGTTGGAACCCTGTTAGAGCTCTGTTGGAACTCTGTTAGAGCTCTGTTGGAACTCTGTTAGAACCCTGTTAGAACTCTGTTGGAACTCTGTTAGAGCCCTGTTGAAACTTTGTTAGAGCTCTGTTGGAACTCTGTTAGAACCCTGTTAGAACTCTGTTGGAACTCTGTTGGAACTCTGTTAGAGCTCTGTTGGAACCCTGTTAGAGCTCTGTTGGAACTCTGTTAGAGCTCTGTTATAACTCTGTTAGAACCCTGTTAGAACTCTGTTGGAACCCTGTTGGAACCCTGTTGGAACTCTGTTAGAACTCTGTTAGAGCTCTGTTGGAACTCTGTGGGAACTCTGTTAGAACCCTGTTAGAGCTCTGTTGGAACTCTGTTAGAGCTCTGTTGAAACTCTGTTAGAGCTCTGTTGGAACTCTGTTAGAACCCTGTTAGAGCTGTGTTGGAACTCTGTTGGAACCCTGTTGGAACACTGTTGGAACTCTGTAAGAACTCTGTTGGATCTCTGTTGGAACTCTGTTAGAACTCTGTTGGAACTCTGTTGGAACACTGTTAGAGCTCTGTTAGAACTCTGTTGGAACTCTGTTAGAACCCTGTTAGAACTCTGTTTGAACTCTGTTGGAACCCTGTTGGAACCCTGTTGGAACTCTGTTAGAACTCTGTTAGAGCTCTGTTGGAGCGCTGTTGGAACTCTGTTAGAACTCTGTTAGAGCTCTGTTGGAACTCTGTTGGAACTTTGTTAGAACTCTGTTAGAGCTCTGTTGGAACTCTGTTGGAACTCTGTTGGAACTCTGTTAGAACTCTGTTAGAGCTCTGTTGGAACTCTGTTGGAACTTTGTTAGAACTCTGTTAGAGCTCTGTTGGAACTCTGTTGGAACTCTGTTGGAACTCTGTTGGAACTTTGTTAGAACTCTGTTAGAGCTCTGTTGGAAATCTGTTGGAACTCTGTTGGAACTCTGTTGGAACTCTGTTAGAGCTCTGTTGGAACCCTGTTAGAGCTCTGTTAGAACTCTGTTAGAGCTCTGTTGAAACTCTGTTAGAGCTCTGTTGGAACTCTGTTAGAACCCTGTTAGAGCTGTGTTGGAACTCTGTTGGAACCCTGTTGGAACACTGTTGGAACTCTGTTAGAACTCTGTTGGATCTCTGTTGGAACTCTGTTAGAACTCTGTTGGAACTCTGTTGGAACACTGTTAGAGCTCTGTTAGAACTCTGTTGGAACTCTGTTAGAACCCTGTTAGAACTCTGTTTGAACTCTGTTGGAACCCTGTTGGAACCCTGTTGGAACTCTGTTAGAACTTTGTTAGAGCTCTGTTTGAGCGCTGTTGGAACTCTGTTAGAACCCTGTTAGAGCTCTGTTGGAACTCTGTTGGAACTTTGTTAGAACTCTGTTAGAGCTCTGTTGGAACTCTGTTGGAACTCTCTTGGAACTCTGTTAGAACTCTGTTAGAGCTCTGTTGGAACTCTGTTGGAACTTTGTTAGAACTCTCTTAGAGCTCTGTTGGAACTCTGTTGGAACTCTGTTGGAACTCTGTTGGAACTTTGTTAGAACTCTGTTAGAGCTCTGTTGGAACTCTGTTGGAACTCTGTTGGAACTCTGTTAGAGCTCTGTTGGAACTCTGTTGGAACTCTGTTGGAACTCTGTTAGAGCTCTGTTGGAACCCTGTTAGAGCTCTGTTGGAACTCTGTTAGAGCTCTGTTGAAACTCTATTAGAGCTCTGTTGGAACTCTGTTAGAACCCTGTTAGAGCTGTGTTGGAACTCTGTTGGAACCCTGTTGGAACATTGTTGGAACTCTGTTAGAACTCTGTTGGATCTCTGTTGGAACTCTGTTAGAACTCTGTTGGAACTCTGTTGGAACTCTGTTAGAGCTCTGTTGGAACTCTGTTGGAACTCTGTTAGAACCCTGTTAGAACTCTGTTTGAACTCTGTTGGAACCCTGTTGGAACCCTGTTGGAACTCTGTTAGAACTCTGTTAGAGCTCTGTTGGAACTCTGTTGGAACTATGTTAGATCCCTGTTAGAGCCCTGTTGGAACTCTGTTTGAACTCTGTTAGATCTGTGTTAGAGCCCTGTTGGAACTCTGTTGGAACTCTGTTAGAACTCTGTTACAGCTCTGTTGGAACTCTGTTAGAACTCTGTTGGAACTCTGTTAGAGCTCTGTTGGAACTCTGTTGAAATGATTTTGAAACGTGGGCAGATGGTCCATGGATTGTGATTATCTCGCTGTCTCCCAGCCTCGGGATCGATCTTCAACGTGAATGAAAAGAGAATGTAGGCTAAACAGACACAAATTCAATGAACCTAAACTTTTACTGGCAACTCCTGTCCACACATACGCACAACGATGACGTCTCTTAGGCATGTTCCATGTTCTCTGAGAACTAAGCACCGCCCCTCCCTGCCCTCGACATGCAGCAGTGTGTTCTGGGAACCTCCTTGTTTACTATGTGGTGTGACTCTGGGTGTTGTCAGGGTGTTTTCACATTGCAGGGGCGTGTGTGAGGGTTAATATGTCTCTGCAGACCTGTTAAGGCCTCACTGGGGCCCTCTGTGTTGGGTTGGGGGGGGTTTGGGGGGGCTGTGGTGAATGGATGGTGGTGGGAGGAAACAGAATTCCTTTTTGGGAGGAAAAGAGGAGGAGAGGGGGGGAGAGGAGGATGGGAGGAGGAGAGGAGGAGGAGGGGATGGGAGGGGAGCAGTGGAGGGGAGGAGAGGAGGGAAGGGGAGGGGAGGAGGGGATGGGAGGGGAGCAGTGGAGGGGAGGAGAGGAGGGGAGGGGAGGAGTGAAGGGGAGGAGAGGAGGGGAGGAGGGGATGGGAGGGGAGCAGTGGAGGGGATGAGAGGAGGGGAGGGGAGGGGAGGAGTGGAGGGGAGGCGAGGAGGGGAGGGGAGGAGTGAAGGGGAGGAGAGGAGGGGAGGGGAGGAGGGGATGGGAGGGGAGCAGTGGAGGGGAGGGGAGGAGTGGAGGGAAGTAGGAAAGGGGAGGTGGGCTGTTGATTCAACACCTCAACAAAGCAGCTCTGTTTAGATGGCTGAACTAATGGACAGCACCCGAGATAGGATGTTTGTGTGTGTGTCTGTCACCGGTGTTTGAGTTATCCTAGGACACAGTAGGGAATAACAACTGATGAGGTATTGCATAAGGACAGGAATACAATGGGGCCTAGGAGGGAGAGAGAGAGAGAGAGAGAGAGAGAGAGAGAGAGAGAGAGAAGGCTTTAGATACACAGAGAGAAGGCTTTAGATACACAGAGAGAAGGCTTTAGATACACAGAGAGAAGGCTTTAGATACAGAGAGAGAAGGCTTTAGATACACAGAGAGAAGGCTTTAGATACCGTACATGCATGAATAGCTAGAGGGAGATTCCGGTATCTAACTGAAGACTGTGACCAATAGCTACACGCTGAAATTAAACACAGAAGCAATTAAACGTTTTGGTCAAAGTACATCCATGACTGTACAAGAGATACTGCCAAACACACACACAAGCACACACACACACACACACACACACACACACACACACACACACACACACACACACACACACACACACACACACACACACACACACACACACAAGCCCACACACACACACACACACACACACACACACACACACACACACACACACACACACACACACACACACACACACAAGCACACACACACACACACACACACACACAAGCACACACACACACACACACACACACACACACACACACACACATACACACACACACACACACACACACACACCCCTCAAGTCAGTGCAGTCTCTTTACGCTTTATTCCATTGTGAGGAAAACAATAGCTGGTATGAATGTAGTCACATCTGGTTTCAGTGTACCAGTTAAAACCGATGATTGATTGTGACAAAGTTGTAGCATACAGACCATACAAACCATACCTCATGGGACCTTCAGTGCTGCAATGGATCAAAATATTTCAGCAATTTTGGCCAGAAGGTTGGTACTGTTTATACTGTGTTGACTTTTTGTTGTTGCTGTAAATGGCAGCAGGCATCAAACCAGGAACTATAGAACACACACAGACAGTGACCTTGTCACCAACCAGTAAGACCTCATCAGTCATTTCCCTCCAGGGATCATGTGATTGCATTGTTATTGTTTGTTTCCTTGTTACCTCTGGTCTTTCCTCCCGTTCATTAGTCTAACACTGGACGGGAATCCTGGAAAGAAATGTTTCTCTTTTTCAATGGAGAAGGTCTTTATTTTTCCTGCGGGGCCGTTCGGGGTATTGTTTGACCACTGTTGACGCGATCCCATTCCCAGAATGTCTCTTCATTTGTCTACTGGGCATGGGATAAACAGCGCTCCTCTCACTGACAGGCTCTCTTCATGAAACTGCCTTTTTTCTTAAGGAGATTGGAGTTCCGAACATCCTTTTAGTATGTTACCGTTCTTTCAGACAGGACAGTTGGAGACTAGGGGGGATAGAAATAGGACAGCTAGGAAGGGCACAGACAGTCGACCGAGCCGGAGCTGAACAAGGCTACAGTCTCTTCTCTTCAGTCCTTCTAACTTACCAAACCATATTACCTCGACAGTGAAGGGCTGCAATTTCCTGCTCCACAAATTAACCCTTCAACCGAAGAACCATATACAGTGAGGGAAAAAAGGTATTTGATCCCCTGCTGATTTTGTACGTTTGCCCACTGACAAAGACATGATCGGTCTATAATTTGAATGGTAGGTTTATTTGAGAGACAGAATAACAACAAAACAAATCGAGAAAAACGCATGTTAAAAATGTTATAAATTGATTTGCATTTTAATGAGGGAAATAAGTATTTGACCACCTCTCAATCAGAAAGATTTCTGGCTCCCAGGTGTCTTTTATACAGGTAACGAGCTGAGATTAGGAGCACACGCTTAAAGGGAGTGCTGCTAATCTCAGTTTGTTACCTGTATAAAAGACACCTGTCCACAGAAGCAATCAATCAATCAGATTCCAAACTCTCCACCATGGCCAAGACCAAAGAGCTCTCCAAGGATGTCAGGGACAAGATTGTAGACCTACACAAGGCTGGAATGGGCTACAAGACCATCGCCAAGCAGCTTGGTGAGAAGGTGACAACAGTTGGTGCGATTATTCGCAAATGGAAGAAACACAAAATAACTGTCAATCTCCCTCGGCCTGGGGCTCCATGCAAGATCTCACCTCGTGGAGTTGCAATGATCATGAGAACGGTGAGGAATCAGCCCAGAACTACACGGGAGGATCTTGTCAATGATCTCAAGGCAGCTGGGACCATAGTCACCAAGAAAACAATTGGTAACACACTACGCCGTGAAGGACTGAAATCCTGCAGCGCCCGCAAGGTCCCCCTGCTCAAGAAAGCACATATACAGGCCCGTCTGAAGTTTGCCAATGAACATCTGAATGATTCAGAGGAGAACTGGGTGAAAGTGTTGTGGTCAGATGAGACCAAAATCGAGCTCTTTGGCATCAACTCAACTCGCCGTGTTTGGAGGAGGAGGAACGCTGCCTATGACCCCAAGAACGCCATCCCCACCGTCAAACATGGAGGTGGAAACATTATGCTTTGGGGGTGTTTTTCTGCTAAGGGGACAGGACAACTTCACCGCATCAAAGGGATGATGGACGGCGCCATGTACCGTCAAATCTTGGGTGAGAACCTCCTTCCCTCAGCCAGGGCATTGAAAATGGGTCGTGGATGGGTATTCCAGCATGACAATGACCCAAAACACACGGCCAAAGAATCAAAGGAGTGGCTCAAGAAGAAGCACATTAAGGTCCTGGAGTGGCCTAGTCAGTCTCCAGACCTTAATCCCATAGAAAACCTGTGGAGGGAGCTGAAGGTTCGAGTTGCCAAACGTCAGCCTCGAAACCTTAATGACTTGGAGAAGATCTGCAAAGAGGAGTGGGACAAAATCCCTCCTGAGATGTGTGCAAACCTGGTGGCCAACTACAAGAAACTTCTGACCTCTGTGATTGCCAACAAGGGTTTTGCCACCAAGTACTAAGTCATGTTTTGCAGAGGGGTCAAATACTTATTTCCCTCATTAAAATGCAAATCAATTTATAACATTTTTGACATGCGTTTTTCTGGATTTTTTTGTTGATATTATGTCTCTCACTGTTCAAATAAACCTACCATTACAATTATAGACTGATCATGTCTTTGTCAGTGGGCAAACGTACAAATCAGCAGGGGATCGAATACTTTTTTTCCCTCACTGTACCTCTGTTTTGGAAAATGTTGTTGATACGATATATTTCAAGTTGCATAGTGGATATGAATCATCCATCTTGATTTTACATACAGACTATAAATGGATGTACAATACATTTTCATGCCAGTTGATTACTCTGAACCATACAGGGTTCAAATGATAGAAGCCTTCTCTGCATCTTGCCAGGCACTCTAACATTATTCTCAATAAATGCATGGCCTTTCGACTTTACTTGCAGTCCGGTGTGATCCGGTGACATAGTCAGAGCCAGAATCCAGTGAAATGTGTCTTAATAGTGTTTCTGTGCTGGTTTAAAAACTCCTGCCCACACATGCACCCCCTGTGACGGGATGTTCACGCGGTACTTTTACAATCCATTCTGAAGTTTGACTACATTGAAAAAAGGGTTTGTTTTCATGTTAGTATGTGTACATTAGCACTACAAGACCAGTTTGATTGGACTTCAATTGAGCATTTGGTCTGACCACAGGATGCTGGTGGGGGAAAGACGGCTCATAAAACTGCCGGAACGGAGTGAATGGAATGGCAATGGAAAACCTGTGTTTGATACCATTGCATTAATTCCGTTCCAGCCATTACTATGAGCCCGTCCTCCCTAATTAAGGTGCCACCAGCTGCCTGTGGTCTGAACGTTTGTTGTGTCTGGTGTATGTATGTGAGCTTGCATTCTGGCGTGCGTCTGTGTGAGAGAGAGTGTTACACTGTGAGAGAAAGCAGTGTGTGACGCCCGCGGGTTGGTTGGTGTTAGGTGGAGTGGTGAAGTGAGTGTGTGTGTGTGTGTGTGTGTGTGTGTGTGTGTGTGTGTGTGTGTGTGTGTGTGTGTGTGTGTGTGTGTGTGTGTGTGTGTGTGTGTGTAGTGTGTGTGTCTGTGTGTGTGTGTGTGTGTGTGTGTGTGTGTGTGTGTGTGTGTGTGCCTCTGTGCTGATGAAGTCACGTTGGCTCTCTGCCCCCCCCCCTCCCCTCAGACCCTCTCCGCCTCCCCTATCCCCTGCCGTTTCACCCACCATGCATCGTTTATTAGTGTGTTTTCTGCTTTTTACCACCTCTGCATTTTTAAAGCATCTTTACTCTCTTTTGAGTTCATTTTGATGTAGTACTAAGGAGATCTGAGAAGGTCTGAGGGTGGGTTGGTTCACAACACTATTCTCTTCTGCTGGATTGAATTGATATCTGTTGGTGATAATGATTAGGGCTGGGCGATATATCGTAAATATATGGATCAGAATGAATAAAGCCCATTAAAACTACTAATAATTAATCTGCTGACATAGTAGGGTAATGTACTACTCGTAAAACAGATTTACAACTTTTATTATTCAGAAGCATAAAATAGCATAGAACATCACCATACCACGATCATTTGGCTATATCGCCCATCCTTAGTTAGGACCAGTCTACAAGACGTTAGTTCGGGCCAGTCTACAAGACGTTAGTTCGGGCCAGTCTACAAGACGTTAGTTGGGGCCAGTCTACAAGACGTTAGTTGGGGCCAGTCTACAAGACGTTAGTTGGGGCCAGTCTACAAGACGTTAGTTGGGGCCAGTCTACAAGACGT
Source organism: Coregonus lavaretus (assembly GCF_964263955.1). Taxonomy (NCBI): domain Eukaryota; kingdom Metazoa; phylum Chordata; class Actinopteri; order Salmoniformes; family Salmonidae; genus Coregonus; species Coregonus lavaretus. Next base: position 10,890 of record NW_028160850.1, read on the forward strand.
TAGTTCGGGCCAGTCTACAAGACGTTAGTTCGGGCCAGTCTACAAGACGTTAGTTCGGGCCAGTCTACAAGACGTTAGTTAGGGCCAGTCTACAAGACGTTAGTTGGGGCCAGTCTACAAGACGTTAGTTCGGGCCAGTCTACAAGACGTTAGTTAGGGCCAGTCTACAAGACGTTAGTTCGGGCCAGTCTACAAGACGTTAGTTCGGGCCAGTCTACAAGACGTTAGTTGGGGCCAGTCTACAAGACGTTAGTTGGGGCCAGTCTACAAGACGTTAGTTGGGGCCAGTCTACAAGACGTTAGTTCGGGCCAGTCTACAAGACGTTAGTTGGGGCCAGTCTACAAGACGTTAGTTCGGGCCAGTCTACAAGACGTTAGTTGGGGCCAGTCTACAAGACGTTAGTTGGGGCCAGTCTACAAGACGTTAGTTGGGGCCAGTCTACAAGACGTTAGTTGGGGCCAGTCTACAAGACGTTAGTTGGGGCCAGTCTACAAGACGTTAGTTCGGGCCAGTCTACAAGACGTTAGTTGGGGCCAGTCTACAAGACGTTAGTTAGGGCCAGTCTACAAGACGTTAGTTCGGGCCAGTCTACAAGACGTTAGTCAGGGCCAGTCTACAAGACGTTAGTTCGGGCTGGGCGATATATCGTGAATACCGGTATGGATCCACATGGATTTCTACAATACTGTCTTTGACGATATGTTGATACAATGCTAAATAAATTAAAAAGTTCTACTTCACTGTCAGTTTTGTCCTAGTTTGGTTGTGTATAAAATAATCAGAATTAATAAAAACCATTAAAACCACTAATAATTAATCTGCTGACATAGTAGGGTAATGTACTACTCATAAAACAGATTTACAACTTTTATTATTCAGAAGCATAAAATAGCATAGAATATCAACATACTCACTGTGGAGGGATACGGGGTAAAAAGAACCAGATCTATCTCACTGTGGAGCAGGGACGGCCTGTTCAATAGGGCGATATGGGCGACGCACTGCCAAACGGGAAAAGGAAGGGATTTTTTTTCTAATCAATTATATCACGGCAACAGTAGTTATCAGTGTTGTAATCTATACGTCTGATCTGCCACAGTGCCACACTGCCACTAAATGTCGAATCAGGCTAAAGTCGTGCTTCAAATGGCTCCACCCCCTTTTGGGGCGATTTCAGTCAGATTGAAAATCGCCCAGAACTTCTGTCATAGACTCCCATGTAAAATCTATTTTTTTCAAATTTCAGAGCCTTCAATACAATCTCAATGGGTGTCTGTGGGCTTGCACTTACGCGCTTTCGTCATACGTTACGTAACCATGAACGTAACTGAGAAAAGAGTGGATTGTTTGAAAGAAATTCCTTTTTGTCGGCGAACAAATGAAGATAAATTGGCAACGAAACAATTAGGACCTCCCAGACCAAATTTAATAATTCAACAGGTTTCTACTAAAGGCGGAAAGTCCTACACCCGAGGATTTTCCAAAAATTGGTACGAACGAAAAAAGACATTGCCACTCACTCAACTGGATGACGAGGGATACAGGCTAGCTGTCCGCCGCCACAACGATGAGGTTAGTGTTGATAATCACAAGTTTACTGGATGTGGATATGGTGTAATAAAGGCAGTTTATTCAGAGGTAAATATATCTGGAATCGCGTTCACGGACCCGTTCGTCAAACTCTTAGGGAGCTATAAATTAAGCCCCATTACTTACCATATCAGATAAGAGAAATTGCTGCAGCTACATATATTTTACATCCTGGCCCTACATAGTTCACTATTTGCATCACTTACCAAAATATTACATGTGGTCATATATGCTTGGAAAGTGGAGATGCCATAGAACGTCAAAAAAGTAAACATTGCTGGAGACACATTGCCGTTTTGGAGAAGACATCGCGTTTGCTAGCGAAGAGATTTGTTGTGGCAAATGAACTTGGGCTGGGAATTGCCAGGAACCTCACGATAAGATATATGCATCAGCATTGCGAGTCTCATGATTCTATACGTATTGCGATTCGATACTGTGATTTTATTGCGCACCATATGTCTGTTGCAGAGGGATCAGAAAGCCATGAGAACGAGTTTTGATCAGTCATGGAAATAAAAGTGCTGAAAACAAATTGGCTCCCAATGTGAAAAGATTGAGAACAAGCTATGAAGGAACAATAATGGTGTTTTGGTGCAGGTACAGCCAACTAGCGCTAAAATATTGCGATATTGTCAATACAGTATATCGTAAAGTATCACTATGTAACTCGATTTCTTTCACCCCAATCCCTCAAATTAACGGTAAATAACTGAATTGTTTGCCCCACATTTAGCTAAGATGATTAGCTAGCCAGCTAAAATGTTTTAGTTAGTTAGCAGTCGCATCTACAATAGTTTACTGTCAATAACATGTCTCCAAAAATGACGTGGTGTCTCCAATTGTGTTGACATTTTACAATTGCAATGCGCATCCATGAGTATCCACTTTCTGTAGCTCAGCTGGTAGAGCATGGTGCTTGTAACGCCAAGGTAGTGGGTTCGATCCCCGGGACCACCCATACACAAAAATGTATGCACGCATGACTGTAAGTCGCTTTGGATAAAAGCGTCTGCTAAATGGCATATTATTATTATTATTATTATTATTATTATTATTATCTGAAGAGAGCCCCGAAACATTGTGTGCAGACATTTTATGCAATAAATGAAGTAGGTTCAATCTAGTAGTTCTGATCTTCTGATTGGTCCTGATGAGTTGGGCGAGGTCCCCTGCAGGCTACTGTCACTGTTGCATTGGCTCTGAGTCGGGTTCTCTGTCTTCAAATGTTCAGCCTAAGAGAGGGGATTTGTGTGTGTGTGTGTGTGTGTGTGTGTGTGTTTAACAGTGATGATGTGTGTGTGTGTGTGTGTGTGTGTGTGTGTGTGTGTGTGTTTGTGTGTGTGTTTGTGTGTGTGTGTGTGTGTGTCCTCAGAGCAAGAACTCGTGAGTTGGAAGAACTGAGAGGCCTATGGCGTGGGTGTTGTCCTTGGCCACCTGCTGACAAGGCTGACAAGATAGGACCCTTTTGTCCATTGTTATTGGATAGGAACAGAACTTATAACCAGCTCCTGACCTAAATAGATCTTAGCACAACATTTTACTCAACATATCATATTCCATATTCACTATAACAAATATATTTACTACGACATTAGCAAGAACCGCCACATCCTCAGCCGGCTAATCCAGTGTGTGAAGTTTTGCGGAGTGTTTGAGTTAGCTTTGCGAGGCAAAGATGAAACTGAGGGCTCCACCAACCCTGGTAAGCCAACACTTTTGAGATCAGTCAATAAATGCTTCTGGTATTGACTTATATGCTGCCCCTGTCTTCATGTTGTTGCTGGACATATCTTTTTTTTAATGTGTGTAGGTCACCTAAATCATCAGAAAAATTGCCCCTCCTGAGAATTTTTTCAGGAGCCGCCACTGCTGTGGAGGGATACATGGGGTAAAAAGAACCAGATCGATCTCACTGTGGAGGGATACAGGGGTAAAAAGAACCAGACCTATCTCACTGTGGTGGGATACAGGGGTTGAAAAGAACCAGATCTATCTCACTGTGGAGGGATACATGGGGTAAAAAGAACCAAACTTTTCTCACTGTGGAGGGATACAGGGGTTGAAAAGAACCAGACCTCTCAGTTTATTGTGAACTCTGGCTATGCTCACACAGGCATTGTACTGGAACCTGTAAAGTCAAGGATGTGACTATACTCTGTCTTTCACTCCCCACTCACCTCTGTCTATCTCGACTCCCCCTTCCATCCCTCCCCCTCCCTCCCCCCCTCCATCCCCCCCTCCCTCCCCCCCTCCCTCCCTCCCTCCCTCCCTCCCTCCCTCCCTCCACCTCCTCCACTCTGAGTTCCCCTGTTAAGACTGTTATGTTGAACAGCATGTGAAACCATGGGAGCTCACCCCGGGGCTTGGCTTGGAAGAGGCTTCCTCCCTGAACCCATGGTGACTCATGTAGACTGCTTTCCACCAATGATACTACGGTATGTGCTTTTTTTTTTTTTTTTTTGTCCATAGGAATGCGGCGCATGCAGTGGCGGAATAGAATACTCAGCGAATTGTTCCGTTCCGCCAGCGTCATAATGGTCTATTTCTGCTCCGCCTTCCGCTTCTGCTTCTGCTGGCTACTCTCTGGAGAGATGGCTGCACGCATGCATCCTCCGCAACCGGAAAATACTCTGCCAGTTGTGGTGTGGTGTTGGACACCTCCGCCACGCTGATCCTCAACACGGGGGGGGGGGGGGGCATCTCAGGGGTGCGTGCTCAGCCCCCTCCTGTACTCCCTGTTCACCCCATGAACTGTGTGGCCAGGCACGACTCCAACTCAATCATCAACTTTGCTGACGACACAACAGTGGTAGGCCTGATCGCTAACAACGACGAGACAGCCTACAGGGAGGAGGTTAGAGCCTCTCCCTTCAACGTCAACAAAACGAAGGAGCTGATCGTGGACTTCAGGAGACGGCAGAGGGTAGGGCTGTTGCGGTGACCGTATTACCGTCACACCGGCGGTCACGAGTCATGAAGGCAGTCAAATTTCACGTGACCGTTTAGTCACGGTAATTAGGCTTCTCCAAGCTCTGATGCTGCTGATGGTACTCAGCACTCTATTGTCCCTCTAATCACTTTGACATCAATGCAAATGTGATCGGAAATCGAATCAAACACTTCATGTGAGCCCATGAGCTGATGTTGCGCAGCATTTCTATAGGCTATGCAATTGCGCATGAAAACAGAGTGATGGCCTCTATTAAAAAGAGGAGGATCCCATCAGCCTTCTATAGGCTAGGCCTACTATATTTATTCCTCAACTTTCCTAATATTAAGCACATTACTTATCTTTACAACAGGAGTATAGCCTATCTGGCTGGCATGAAAATGAACCACAAGAAAAGCATCCTCCATTCGCTATTTAAGTGCATAGATGACATGTATTTTTTCCTGCTGCCCCTGTTTTGAGACAGGTGCATGATAATGGTCCATTCTAAATAATAATAATAATAATATGCCATTTAGCAGACGCTTTTATCCAAAGCGACTTATAGTCATGCATGCATACATTTTTTGTGTAAATCAAAACAAATTTCACACATATATTATTTTGTATATATAAAGACAAGATTAAATCAAGAATAGTCCAACGTGTGACAAAATTAGCCTATCACTTGTGAATGATATATTATCACTTGTGAATGATGCCGAGCTAAAGGTAAGAAACATTGCCTTTTTTTGTGTGACTTTTTCTAATCATAGTCGTACACCTCATGTAGCCTAGCCCGTAGGCCTATATGTTTTGATAAGGGTTGTATCACAACTAAAGTCTTAAACTTCTTAAAATTAAGCACATGCATCCGCTTTACAAGGTGTTTAGAGCCTAACTGGCATACATAAGCAGCGCGTGAGTTTCAAGTTTGGGGAACATAATTTTCACCATAAAAATTCACCTTTATAATAAAAGCATTACATGCATCATTGCATTTGCGGTCACTTTTGATAATGGTGTTTTCCCGCTAATGGAACACTCGTGCTTTTAGCCTACTGCCATGTGTGCATTGCTGTGCTTGTTATGTGAATAAATAGTCTAATAGTTTATAAACATTTTAAGCTAAACTTTCTGATCTGTTGCGTCAGCCTCATTGTGTAAAAATGTTTGTTTAATGCTAGTGGCTGTATTCATTTGGGATCTATCACATCCCACAACTGTTTGGAATGTTTATTTCTCGCGTGGATGTTTTTGGGGTGCATTATTGCCACACACAGGGGATGCCGCCGGGAAATTCAAGGCATTATCAAGCGCTTCTCAAATTGTGAATGAGAGATTGACGAAGTGTGTACAGCCTGCGCAAAAAAACAAAGCAGAGCTCATGCCTTTCAAGCGACTTTTTTCAAATCATCATTAGAGTCGCATCATGCAGCCTTACAATGTATTAAAAATCAAAACATATAGCCCAACGTTTGTAGAACAACTAAAGTTACATTAATAACTCTAAATTAACCATATAGTAATACCTATTTCTTTGTTAACCGCTCAACACAGAATAACCGCATGTGCGCACTCCCTCAAATCGTTTGGAGAAAATATCCTCTCTATTTTATTCAGTTTGTTCAATTGTATTGTTCATACTATAAAATACTATAAAATAATGCCACGGCATTCTAAGCAAATCTTGTCTGCTAAATTAACTAGTGTAGCCCACAGCCTTATGGTCAAGAACTAACATCAGGACAACTCAGAGTATGGTATTCTGTTCTTCTGAAATAGACTACATTTTCTTCATATCATGTTTCTTTAGACCTGTCTAAAATAAATAATGGATTTATTGTGAAGGTGTAAGCTATATTACATGGATCTTTCAGACTTTTTTTTAATGTAGATGTTCCAAAGGTCTGCATCAGTGGCTTGTATGCTGTGTGTGGAAGCCAGGAGATGCTAAATGTATTTATGTTAATTAATGGTCAATTACCGTGAGACCGACAGTTATTTGCTGACGAGATTCCGTGACCGCCACAGCCCTAGCAGAGGGAGCTCGTCCCCATCCTCCTCGACGGGACCACAGTGGATAGGGTCAAAAGTTTGAAGTTCCTCTGCGTGCACATCACTGACAACCTGAAATGGTCCCACCCACACCGACATCATGGTGAAGAAGGTGCAACAGCACAGGCGGCTGAAGAAATTCGGCATGGCGGCTAAGACCCTCGCATACTTCTACAGATGCACCATTTGGAGCATCCTGTCGCGCTGCATCACCACCTGTTATGATGTCTACATCTAAGTCTGTTATGACACCCGGTGTCAACGGAAGGGTAAGAAGATCATCAAGGACCTCAGTCACCCGGGAGTCGTTCGCTCGGCTACCGTCCGACAGACGGAGACAGTACAGGTGCATCAAAGCTAAGACAGAGAATCTAGAAAACTGTTAAACAGCCATTTCTAGCGGTGAGGACAGCGTCACTGACCACCTTCCGGAGACACTTGAAACCCTACCTCTTTAAGGAATACCTGGGATAGTATAAAAGTAATCCTTCATTGTATTTAGTTCCACTGTTTATACACACTGCATATTTATTCTATACTAGAGTCTTGACTTACTGTAATATATCTACTGCTGTAAATATACATCTTACTGTGTCTTGTGTAAATTCCCTTGGTCTACATATGAATAGATGTTGTTTTTCTTAACATTTCAATTGTTTGACATTTTTGTCACCATTTGACACCATCCAGGCTCTGTCGTAGCCGGCCGCGACCGGGAGACCAATGGGGCGGCGCACAATTGGCCCAGCGTCGTCCAGGGTAGGGGAGGGAATGGCCGGCAGTGATGTAGCTCAGTTGGTAGAGCATGGCGTTTGCAACGCCAGGGTTGTGGGTTCGATTCCCACGGGGGGGTATAAAAAATAATGTATGCACTAACTGTAAGTCGCTCTTGATAAGAGCGTCTGCTAAATGACTAAAATGTAAATGTAAAATGTAATTGTTAGGAGCTAGTAACATAAGCATTTCACTGCACCGCTATAACACCTGCTAAACTGTGTACGTCACCAATAAACTTTAATGATAGAATGGCACTGCAAGGAATAGCTCCTTTTTACGGGGTCCTGCTATTTTGTGTTTCCTATGACATATCTGCCTCGATTACCTGGTACCCCTGTTATTACCTGGTATCCCTGCACATCCACTCAGTACTGGTACTCCCTGTATATAGCCATGTTATTTCCTGGTACCCCTGCACATCCACTCAGTACTGGTACTCCCTGTATATAGCCATGTTATTTCCTGGTACCCCTGCACATCCACTCATCACTGGTACTCCCTGTATATAGCCATGTTATTACCTGGTACTCCCTGTATATAGCTATGTTATTACCTCGTAGCCCTGCACATCGACTCAGTACTGGTACTCCCTGTATATATATCCCTGCTGTTCCATAAGGTGTATTTTTATCTGATTTTTAAATCTAATTTTACTGCTTGCATCAGTTACGTGATGTGGAATAGAGTTCCATGTAATCATGGCTCTATGTAGTACTGTGCGCCTCCCATAGTCTGTTCTGGACTTGGGGACAGTGAAGAGACCAGTGAAGAGACCTCTGGTGGCATGTCTTGTGGGGTATGCATAGTCGTCGTCGTCGGGTGAGGTTGTGTCTCTCTCTGGCGGGAGGTAAGCTTGGCTTATATGGCTTATATACATAGTTTGGGCTTTGTCGAGTAAAGCTTAAACTATGTATTTAGATTGTAGTTAGGTATTGTAGGTAGTTATCGTGGGTTGTTGTATGTAATTATTGTAGGTTAGTATTGTATTCGGCTGAGCCCGGTGAAGCACGAAGCTAGCTAACCCACTACCTGGACTAGCTAGCGGGTAGCTACTGGTAACTATTAGCAACTGTGGATAGTTGTTTCACGCCTGAGAGTACCTGTAATTACGCCAGCTAGCTGCCTACAATAATTGCATACAATAATGCCTACCATTCAGCTGTTTTTCTAACCTCATTGTCTGAAGCGTTAACATTAGGTAGTAAGTGGCTACTGTGCTTGACATTTAGCTAGCTTGTTGCTACCTGGATAGCTACTAAACAATAGCTGGAACGACCTGGCGAACAGATGCGAACTGGCTGAGTCAATTCAGTGGCTAGCTAACAGTAGCTGCTAGGGGTAAGTTATAACCTACATTTGTGTTTTGTTTTTACATTCTGGTAGCCAGAGTCGTTCAAGGGAATTCGGGACAAGGGTGACTAGTTAACGTTAGCTTGGCTCTCTCTGTGTGTTCGTGCCGTGGGAGGAGGGGTTTCTTCTTTGTCTGAAAGCAATGGCTAGCTAGTATGCTAACTACTCTAGCTAACTAACTGGCTGAATAAGTTGACGACGGACTCGCTCAAGCTGTCGGGACTAACCCACAACGTTAGACACGGACACGAATGATCTGCTTGGCGTGTTGACACACTGGTGGTTTGTTGAGTATTGGTGCTAAACCGTGTTGTTGGAGTCCGGCATGCTAGTTGGCTGTGGCGTCATATGACTAGGTGCCCTGGACGATTTTCACGGAAGAATACTGTACCAAGTTAGCTAGCTGAATAAACTAAGTTAGTCTATTCCTAGAAAACATTGAACCGCTGTTGTTTACAACAATTATAGTTTCTGAGGTGGAAGTTGGGAGAGTTATATTTGGGTGTTTCAGTGAAACGTAAGTGAGGGAGGCCCCGCTCTCTCCTTTCCCAGATGTTTAGTTCATTTCTTTCCGATCTCCTTTGCATTATTGTAGCCATTTTCTGTAGCCTGTCAACTATGCCTCTGTCTATCCCTGTTCTCTCCTCTCCGCACAGGCTATACAAACGCCACACACCGCGTGGCTGCTGCCTCTCTAACCTGGTGGTCCCTGCACGCACCACCCAGGTCTCAGGTAGCCTCTGGAACTGCCGTTCTGCTGCCAACAAGGCAGAGTTCATCTCAGCCTATGCTACCCTCCAGTCCCTCGACTTCTTGGCGCTGACGGAAACATCTGGTCAGCGGGGTGGTGGCACAGCAATCCTCATCTCTCCCAAGTGGACATTCTCTCTTTTTCCCCTGACCCATCTGTCTATCTCCTCATTTGAATTCCATGCTGTCACAGTCACTAGCCCATTCAAGCTTAACATCCTTGTCATTTATCGCCCTCCAGGTTCCCTTGGAGAGTTCATCAATGAGCTTGACGCCTTGATAAGTTCCTTTCCTGAGGATGGCTCACCCCTCACAGTTCTGGGTGACTTCAACCTCCCTACGTCTACCTTTGACTAATTTCTCTCTGCCTCCTTCTTTCCACTCCTCTCCTCTTTTGACCTAACCCTCTCACCGTCCCCCCCTACTCACAAGGCAGGCAATACGCTTGACCTCATCTTTACTAGATGCTGTTCTTCTACTAATCTCACTGCAACTCCCCTCCAATTCTCCGACCACTACTTTGTATCCTTTTCTCTCTCGCTCTCCTCCAACACTACTCACTCTGCCCTTACTCAGATGGTAATGCGCCGTCGCAACCTTCGCTCTCTCTCTCCCGCTACTCTCTCCTCTTCCATCCTATCATCTCTTCCCTCTGCTCAATCCTTCTCCCTCCAATCTCCTGATTCTGCCTCCTCAACCCTCCTCTCCTCCCTTTCTGCATCCTTTGACTCTCTATGTCCCCTATCCTCCCGGCCGGCTCGGTCCTCCCCTCCTGCTCCGTGGCTTGATGACTCATTGCGAGCTCACAGAACAGGGCTCCGGGCAGCCGAGCGGAAATGGAGGAAAACTAGACTCCCTGCGGACCTGGCATCTTTTCACTCCATCCTCTCTACATTTTCTTCATCTGTTTCTGCTGCTAAAGCCACTTTCTACCACTCTAAATTCCAAGCATCTGCCTCTAACCCTAGGAAGCTCTTTGCCACCTCTCCCTCCCCCCTCCTCCCTCTCTGTGGATGACTTCGTCAACCATTTTGAAAAGAAGGTTGACGACATCCGATCCTCATTTGTTAAGTCAAATGACACTGCTGGTCCTGCTCACACTGCCCTACCCTATGCTTTGACTTCTTTCTCCCCTCTCTCTCCAGATAAAATCTTGCGACTTGTGACGGCCGGCCGCCCAACAACCTGCCCGCTTGACCCTATCCACTCCTCTCTTCTCCAGACCATCTCCGGTGACCTTCTCCCTTACCTCACCTCGCTCATCAACTCATCCTTGACCGCTGGCAATGTCCCTTCCGTCTTCAAGAGAGCGAGAGTTGCACCCCTTCTCAAAAAACTAACACTCGATCCCTCTGATGTCAACAACTACAGACCAGTATCCCTTCTTTCTTTTCTCTCCAAAACTCTTGAGCGTGCAGTCTTTAGCCAACTCTCTTGCTATCTCTCTCAGAATGACCTTCTTGATCCAAACCAGTCAGGTTTCAAGACTGGTCATTCAACTGAGACTGCTCTTCTCTGTGTCACGGAGGCTCTCCGCACTGCTAAAGCTAACTCTCTCTCCTCTGCTCTTGTCCTTCTAGACCTGCCTACTGCTTTTGATACTGTGAACCATCAGATCCTCCTCTCCACCCTCTCCGAGCTGGGCATCTCCGGCGCGGCTCACTCTTGGATTGCGTCCTACCTGACCGGTCACTTCTACCAAGTGGCGTGGCGAGAATCTGTCTCCGCACCACGTGCTCTCACCACTGGTGTCCCCCAGGGCTCAGTTCTAGGCCCTCTCCTATTCTCGCTATACACCAAGTCACTTGGCTCTGTCATATCCTCACATGGCCTCTCCTATCATTGCTACGCAGACGACACACAACTAATCTTCTCCTTTCCCCCTTCTGATAACCAGGTGGCGAATCGCATCTCTGCATGTCTGGCAGACATACCATTTCAAGCTGAACCTCGGCAAGACGAAGCTGCTCTTCCTCCCGGGGAAGGACTGCCCGTTCCATGATCTCGCCATCACGGTTGACAACTCCGTTGTGTCCTCCTCCCAGAGTGCGAAGAGCCTTGGCGTGACCCTGGACAACACCCTGTCGTTCTCCGCTAACATCAAGGCGGTGACCCGATCCTGTAGGTTCATGCTCTACAACATTCGGAGAGTACGACCCTGCCTTACACAGGAAGCGGCACAGGTCCCAATCCAGGCACTTGTCATCTCCCGTCTGGATTACTGCAACTCGTTGTTGGCTGGGCTCCCTGCCTGTGCCATTAAACCCCTACAACTCATCCAGAATGCCGCAGCCCGTCTGGTGTTCAACCTTCCCAATTTCTCACGTCACCCCGATCCTCCTCACACTCCACTGGCTTCCAGTTGAAGCTCGCATCTGCTACAAGACCATGGTGCTTGCCTACGGAGCTGTGAGGGGAACGGCACCTCCGTACCTTCAGGCTCTGATCAGTCCTTACACCCAAACGAGGGCATTGCGTTCATCCACCTCTGGCCTGCTGGCCCCCCTACCTCTGCGGAAGCACAGTTCCCGCTCAGCCCAGTCAAAACTGTTCGCTGCTCTGGCACCCCAATGGTGGAACAAGCTCCCTCACGACGCCAGGCCAGCGGAGTTACTCACCAACTTCCGGAGACACTTGAAACCCCACCTCTTTAAGGAATACCTGGGATAGGTTAAGTAATCCTTCTACACCTCCTTACCCCACCCCCCAAAAAAATAAAATAAAAATAAAATACATATTGTAAAGTGGTTATCCCACTGGCTATAAGGTTAATGCACCAATTTGTAAGTCGCTCTGAATAAGAGCGTCTGCTAAATGACGTAAATGTAAATGTGTCTGAGCTGTGTGTTAGTAGTTTAAACAGACACCTTGGTGCATTCAGCATGTCAACACTTCTTACAAAAACAAGTAGTGATGAAGTCAATCTCTCCTCCCCTTTGAGCCATCAGAGATTTACATTCAAATTATTCATGTTAGCTCTCCATGTACATTTAAGAGCCAGCCGTGCTGCCCTGTTCTGAGCCAATTGTAATTTTCCGAGGTCCCTCTTTGTGGCACCTGACCACACGACTGAACAGTAGTCCAGGTGCGACAAAACAATGGCATGTAGGACCTGCCTTGTTGATAGTGTTGTTAAAAAGGCAGAGCAGCACTTTAATATGGACAGACTTCCCCCCATCTTAGCTACTGTTGTATCAATATGTTTTGACCATGACAGTTTACAATCCAGGGTTACTCCAAGCAGTTTAGTCATCTCAACTTGCTCAATTTCCACATTATTTATTACAAGATTTAGTTGAGGTTTAGGGTTTAGTGAATGATTTTCCCAAATACAATGCTTTTAGTTTTTGAAATATTTAGGACCAATTTATTCCTTGCCACCCATTCTGAAACTAACTGCAGCTCTTTGTTAAGTGTTGCAGTCATTTCAGTCGTTGTGGTAGCTGACGTGTATAGTGTTGAGTCATCCGCATACATAGACACTCTGGCTTTACTCAAAGCCAGTGGCATGTCGTTAGTAAAGATTGAAAAAAGTAAGGGGCCTGGACAGCTGCCCTGGGGAATTCCTAATTCTACTTTAATTATGTTGGAGAGGCTTCCATTAAAGAACACCCTCTGTGTTCTGTTAGACAGGTAACTCTTCAATCATTTCAGTCGTTGTAGTAGCTGACGTGTATCGTGTTGAGTCATCCCCGTACACCACCGGTCAAAAGTTTTAGAACACCTACTCATTCAAGGTTTTTTCTTTATTTTTACTATTTTCTCTGTAGAAGAATAGTGAAGACATTAAAACTATGAAATAACACCTATGGAATCATGTAGTAACCAAAAAAGTGTTAAACAAATCAAAAAATATTTTATGTTTGAGATTCTTCAAATAGCCACCATTTGCCTTGATGACAGCTTTGCACACTCTTGGCAGAATCTCAAATATAAAATATATTTTGATTTGTTTAACACTTTTTTGGTTACTACATGATTACATATGTGTTATTTCATAGTTTTAATGTCTTCACTATTATTCTACAATGTAGAAAATAGTAAAACATAAAGAATAACCCTTGAATGAGTAGGTGTTCTAAAACTTTTGACCAGTACTGTACATAGACACACTGGCTTTACTCAAGGCCAGTGGCATGTCATTAGTTGAAGATTGAAAAAATTAAGGGGCCTAGACAGCTGCCCTGGGGAATTCCTGATTCTACCTGGATTTTGTTGGAGAGGCTTCCATTAAAGAACACCCTCTGTGTTCTGTTAGACAGGTAACTCTTTATCCACAATATAGCAGGGGGTGTAAAGCCATAACTCATATGTTTTTCCATCAGCAGACTATGATCGATAAAGTAAAATGCTGCACTGAAGTCTAACAAAACAGCTCCCACAATCTTTTCATCATCAATTTATCTCAGCCAATCATCAGTCATTTCTGTAAGTGCCGCGCTTGTTGAATTGTTGCCATTTAAGCGTGCTGAATATCTGTTGTCAATTTGTTTACAGTAAAATAGCATTGTATCTGGTCAAACACAATTTTTCCCAAAAGTTTACTAAGGGTTGGTAACAGGCTGATTGGTCGGCTATTTGAGCCAGTAAAAGGGGCTTTACCATTCTTGGGTAGTATAATTACTTTTGCTTCCCTCCAGGACTGAGGGCACACACTTTCTAGTAGGCTTAAATTGAAGATATGGCAAATAGGAGTGGCAATATCATCTGCTATTATCCTCAGTAATTTTCCATCCAAGTTGTCAGCCCCCGGTGGCTTGTCATTGTTGGTAGACAACAATAATGTTTTCACTTCTTCTACACTCACTTTATGGAATTCAAAGTGACAATTCTTGTCTTTCATAATTTGATCAGTTTTTATTTGTATTTTATTTTTTATTTAACCTTTATTTAACTAGGCAAGTCAGTTAAGAACAAATTCTTATTTACAATGACGGCCTACCCCGGCCAAACCCGGACAACGCTGGGCCAACTGTGCACCGCTCTATGGGTCTCCCAATCACGGATGTTGCTGGCATGTCATGCCTAAATTTGCTAATCTTGCCAATGAAAAATCATTAAAGTAATTGGCAGTATCAATAGGTTTTGTGATGAATGAGCCATCTGATTCAATGAATGATGGAGCTGAGTTTAACTTGTTGCCCAAAATTTCATTTAAGGTGCTCCAAAGCTTTTTACTATAATTCTTTGTAATTTTTCTTTGTTTCATAGTGTAGTTTCTATGTTAACGTGGGCTATTTTTAGCACTTTTCTGGGATGCTTGATTGCTAAGCTTCCCAGTAAAGCAATAAAAACAGAGGTAGACATGCTCATGTTATTTATGTTAGTGCAGGGTGAGCTGCACACAGTGGACTTCCTACTAGGGCACACCGGCTCAGTGCTAACAGTATAAATCTGGTTCATAGGCACATCATTACTGCATACAATAGCTGTAGGATCAGCAGAGGCATTCAGGGCGTTAAGAGGGACATAAATTAGGTTACTTGCATTGTGTCTTCCAACGCCCCTGGGATAATGTACATTTGCTTAAGCGTTATGACAACTCAGCGACACAATGGTAGGGATTAAATGAGCTGGGCTTGGGTCATTGATAAATCATGGAGGGGAGAGGGGGGTGGAGGGGAGAGAGGAGTGAAGATGGGAGAGGGGGTGGAGCGGAGAGAGGGGTGAAGCGGTGAGAGGAGTGTAGAGGGGTGGAGGGGAGGGGAGAGAGGGGTGAAGCGGGGAGAGAGGGCTGGAGAGGAGAGAGGGGTGAAGCCGGGAGAGTGGTGAAGAGAGAAGGGAGAGGGGTGAAGAGGGGGAGAGAGGGGTGAATAGTGGACAGAGGGGTGGAGGGGAGATAGGGGTGGAGAGGGGAGAGAGGGCTGTAGGGGGGAGAAGGGTAAAGAGGGGAGAGGGGTGAAGAGGGGACAGAGGGGTGGAGGGTAGAGAGAGGGGTGAAGAGGGGAGAGTGGTGAAGAGGGGAGAGAGGTGTGAAGAGGGGAGAGAGGGGTGAAGAGGGGACAGAGGAGTGTAGGGGAGAGAGGGGTGGAGAGGGGAGAGAGGGCTGGAGGGGGGAGAAGGGTGAAGAGGGGAGAGGGGTGAAGCGGGGGAGAGAGGGCTTGAGATTGGTGAAGAGAGAAGGGAGAGGAGTGAAGAGGGGGAGAGAGGGGTGAAGAGGGGAGAGAGGGTGAAGAGAGGAGAGAGAGGGGAGAGAGGGGTGTAAGGGGGAGACAGATGAAGGGGATTGAAGAGGGGAGAGAGGGGTGGAGGGGAGAGTGGGGTGAAGAGGGGAGAGAGCGGTGGAGGGGAGACAGGTGTGCAGTGGGGGAGAGAGGGGAGAGGGGTGGAGGGGAGAGAGGGGTGTAGAGGGGTGGAGGGGGGAGAGAAGAGAAGAGAAGGGTGAAGAGGGGAGAGAGGTTTGAAGAGGGGAGAGAGGGGTGGAGGGGAGAGAGGGCTGGAGGAGAGAGGGGTGAAGAGGAGAGAGGGGTGAAGAGGGGTGGAGGGGAGAGAGTGGTGGAGGGGAGAGAGGGGAGAGAAGAGGGGAGAGGTGAGAGCAGGGGGAAGAGGGAGAGATGAAGGGGGGAGAGAGGGGAGAGAGGGGAGAGAGGGGGTGGAGGGGAGAGAGGGCTGGAGGGAGGAGAGAGAGGGGTGAAGAGGGGAGAGGGGTGAAGAGTAGGAGAGAGGGGGTGGAGGGGAGAGAGGGGTGAAGAGGGGAGAGGGGGTGAAGTGTGGAGAGAGGGGTGAAGAGGGGAGAGAGGGGTGAAGAGGGGAGAGGGGAGTGGAGGGGAGAGAGGGGTGAAGAGGGAAGAGAGGGGTGAAGAGGGGAGAGGGGGTGAAGTGTGGAGAGAGGGGGAGAGAGGGGTGAAGAGGGGTGAAGAGGGGAGAGGGGAGTGGAGGGGAGAGAGGGGTGAAGAGGGAAGAGAGGGGTGAAGAGGGAAGAGAGGGGTGAAGAGGGGAGAGGGGGTGAAGTGTGGAGAGAGGGGGAGAGAGGGGGAGAGAGGGGGAGACGGCTAGAGAGAGGTTGTCTGTGATATAAAGGAGGGGCAATGGGTTCCACCGGGCCTGGGGCCTAGAAATAGTATGAATAGAACAGGCTTGGAACCTCTAACCCTTGCAATTTGACTGGTCAACTCATTGGTACACTCGGAATAATAATATAATAACAATATGCCATTTAGCAGACGCTTTTATCCAAAGCGACTTACAGTCATGCGTGCATACATTTTTGTGTATGGGTGGTCCCGGGGATCGAACCCACTACCTTGGCGTTACAAGCGCCATGCTCTACCAGCTGAGCTACACAGGAATGTCTGCTTGGTATTGTGATGCAACTATTTCTATGGTAATGTAGAATGTTCATTCGAATGATGTTAACTGATGTGGCTCATGTAATTGAATGCATTTTATGTAATGTCAGTTGAGTTGATTCAACAAATCCCATCACAGATTGATCGGTACACTTCCTGCTTCTACTTCCTGCTTTTACTTCCTGCGTTGCTTCTGTGGGTACACTCGCAATGGCCGCCAGTCCACAAGTTATGCCATCATTGACTTGAATGGGGGCGTCCGTTCTATTCATTCTATTTCCATGGCCTGGGGTGGGGTTTTAGTCTCCCAGTTGAGCAGATCAGGCTGGAGGGATGGAGGGAAACTCTCTCACGCACGCACGTACGCCCACACACACACACACACACACACAAACACACACACAGTGGGAACCAAGGGGTGGAGGGGAGGAGGGAGAGAGAACTCTCATGGGAGGTGGACGGGGCGGAGGGAGAGAGAACTCTCATGGGAGGTGGACGGGGCGGAGGGAGAGAGAACTCTCATGGGAGGTGGACGGGGCGGAGGGAGAGAGAACTCTCATGGGAGGTGGACGGGGCGGAGGGAGAGAGAACTCTCATGGGAGGTGGACGGGGCGGAGGGAGAGAGACCTCTCATGGGAGGTGGACGGGGCGGAGGGAGAGAGAACTCTCATGGGAGGTGGACGGGGAGGAGGGAGAGAGAACTCTCATGGGAGGTGGACGGGGAGGAGGGAGAGAGAACTCTCATGGGAGGTGGACGGGGCGGAGGGAGAGAGAACTCTCATGGGAGGTGGACGGGGCGGAGGGAGAGAGAACTCTCATGGGAGGTGGACGGGGCGGAGGGAGAGAGACCTCTCATGGGAGGTGGACGGGGCGGAGGGAGAGAGACCTCTCATGGGAGGTGGACGGGGCGGAGGGCGGTGGAGTGATGATCCTCTGTTATTCAACACATCCACCACGCTGACCATCAACACGAGGGCCCCTCAGGGGTGTGTGCTAGGTCCCCTCCTCTACTCCCTGTTCACCCACAACTGTGTGGCCGAAACCATCATCAAGTGTGCTGACGACACGACGGTGGTAGGCCTGATCACCGACGGTGATGAGTCAGCCTACAGGGAGGAGGTCAGAGACCTGGCAGTGTGGCGCCGGGACAACAACCTCTCCCTCAACGTCAGCAAGACCAAGGAGCTGATGGTGGACTACAGGAGAAAGAGGGGAGAGCACGCCTCCATCCATATCGACAGGGGCTGTTGTGGAGCGGGTCGAGATCTTCAAGTTCCTTGGCGTCCACATCACTAAGGACGTAACATGGTCCACACACCCCCACATAGTCGTGAAGGCGTACGTGCCTTTTTGATGAACAAAAACTTTTTGTGGAAGGTACTACGCAGTGCACAGACCCCCCTCTCGCAATAAACTTTCTCGAGATACGTTGACTTTCCTTGCAGGCCTATTTTGGCGGGGAAGCTGTGAAGCCAGCTCTATAGCCTATTGCCTGTTTCTGTTTATGAGTCTTTTATTAAAGAATGTGAAACAACGTTGTGTCTGTTTGCTGCTTTTCATTAAATCATGCAGAGCTGTTCTTTATATGGCCTAAAATACATGCGTTCATATGGGCAGAATATGATCTATATTCTATAGCATTCCTGAAAATGGTAATACAGTAAATGGAAAAGTGATTATAGAGAGACAAAGTAACCATAGCCTCTGGTTAAAGGGTAAGGCTACACTGGGTTCTCACCATCATCATCATCATCATCATCATTATTCACATCATTCCAATTCAATCAAGTCACAATTATCAGCTTTGGTATTGACATCAGTGAGCAGGCTTTCCGAGTGAGGAGAAACAAATGTACCAACGGAAAATGTCTGGGGGGAAAAATGATTATGAAATTGGACCACAGAAATCCAATGGTTTATGCAAAATGTCTGCGTTTTCCTCCCTGACATTTTAACAGTCTAATAAGTCAATTTAATATAGAACAACATCACAAAATCCATTTGGCCTATGGCATTTAATTTAGTGTCATTATGATACAGAAAGTGTAGGCTATTTCAAAAGAACAGAATACCATATTTTGAGTTGACTGTATAGGCTACTATACTAAAGATCTATCCGAGGTTCAACTTTAAGGCAAGGACATCTTTTAAAACTATTTTGATACTCAAAATGTGGTCCATTTTGTTTAGCAATCAGTATTTGTCCATCTCTCCCATTGTTCCCATTTTCAATAAAGAAAATATGCACGAGAGATTCACAAGACTATACATTGAGGGGAAAAAAGTATTTGATCCCCTGCTGATTTTGTACGTTTGCCCACTGACAAAGAAATGATCAGTCTATAATTTTAATGGTAGGTTTATTTGAACAGTGAGAGACAGAATAACAACAAAAAGAATCCAGAAAAGGCATGTCAAAAATGTTAGAAATTGATTTGCATTTTAATGAGGGAAATAAGTATTTGACCCCTCTGCAAAACATGACTTAGTACTTGGTGGCAAAACCCTTGTTGGCAATCACAGAGGTCAGATGCTTCTTGTAGTTGGCCACCAGGTTTGCACACATCTCAGGAGGGATTTTGTTCCACTCCTCTTTGCAGATCTTCTCCAAGTCATTAAGGTTTCGAGGCTGACGTTTGGCAACTCGAACCTTCAGCTCCCTCCACAGATTTTCTATGGGATTAAGGTCTGGAGACTGACTAGGCCACTCCAGGACCTTAATGTGCTTCTTCTTGAGCCACTCCTTTGTTTCTTTGGCTGTGTGTTTCGGGTCATTGTCATGCTGGAATACCCATCCACGACACATTTTCAATGCCCTGGCTGAGGGAAGGAGGTTCTCACCCAAGATTTAACGGTACATGGCCCCGTCCATCGTCCCTTTGATGCGGTGAAGTTGTCCTATCCCCTTAGCAGAAAAACACCCCCAAAGCATAATGTTTCCACCTCCATGTTTGACGGTGGGGATGGTGTTCTTGGGGTCATAGGCAGCATTCCTCCTCCAAACACGGCGAGTTGAGTTGATGCCAAAGAGCTCCATTTTGGTCTCATCTTACCACAACACTTTCACCCAGTTCTCCTCTGAATCATTCAGATGTTCATTGGCAAACTTCAGACGGGCCTGTATATGTGCTTTCTTGAGCAGGGGGACCTTGCGGGCGCCTGCAGGATTTCAGTCCTTCACGGCGTAGTGTGTTACCAATTGTTTTCTTGGTGACTATGGCCCCAGCTGCCTTGAGATCATTGACAAGATCCTCCCGTGTAGTTCTGGACTGATTCCTCACCGTTCTCATGATCATTGCAACTCCACGAGGTGAGATCTTGCATGGAGCCCCAGGCCGAGGGAGATTGACAGTTATTTTGTGTTTCTTCCATTTGCGAATAATCGCACCAACTGTTGTCACCTTCTCACCAAGCTGCTTGGCGATGGTCTTGTAGCCCATTCCAGCCTTGTGTAGGTCTACAATCTTGTCCCTGACATCCTTGGAGAGCTCTTTGGTCTTGGCCATGGTGGAGAGTTTGGAATCTGATTGATTGATTGCTTCTGTGGACAGGTGTCTTTTATTCAGGTAACAACCTGAGATTAGGAGCACACCCTTTAAGAGTGTGCTCCTAATCTCAGCTCGTTACCTGTATAAAAGACACCTGGGAGCCAGAAATCTTTCTGATTGAGAGGGGGTCAAATACTTATTTCCCTCATTAAAATGCACATTTACATTTAGCAGACGCTCTTATCCAGAGCGACTTACAGGAGCAATTAGGGTTAAGTGCCTTGCTCAAGTGCACATCGACAGATTTTTCACCTAGTCGGCTCGGGGATTAGAACCAGCGACCTTTCGGTTACTGGCACAACACTCTTAACCACTAAGCTACCTTCCACCCCCAAATCAATTCAGAACATTTTTAATTAATTAAATTAATTAATTTTAATTATTTTTGACATTCGTTTTCTGGATTTTTCTGTTGTTATTCTGTTTCTCAACGTTCAAATAAACCTACCATAAAATTATAGACTGATAATTCCTCTGTCAGTGGGCAAACGTACAAAATCAGCAGGGGATCAAATATTTTTTTCCCTCAATGTATGTAAATAATGTATTTCTGTTTTTTATTTTTAATAAATTAGCAAACATTTCTAAAAACCTGTTTTCGCTTTGTCATTATACGGTATTTTGTGTAGATTGATGAGGATGAAAAATAATTGAATCAATTTTAGAATAAGGCTGTAAGGTAATAAAATGTGGAAAAAGGGAAGGGGTCTGAATACTTTCCGAATGCACTGTATATACAATATTCTGCCCATATGAATGAATACAATATTTCAAGCCATACGTGATTTAATGAAAAGCAATAAATATACACATTGTTTCACATTCTTTAATAACAGACTCATAAACACAATCATGCAGTAGGCTACAGCTCACTTCACAGCTTCCCTGGCACTTCACAGCTTCCCCGGTGTTTCACCGCTTCCCCGTGAAACTCGAGCCTCATGCGGACGAAATTGTATTTTATTTTATTTTATTTCACCTTTATTTAACCAGGTAAGCCAGTTGAGAACAAGTTCTCATTTACAACTGCGACCTGGCCAAGATAAAGCAAAGCAGTGCGATTAAAACAACAACACAGAGTTACATATGGGGTAAAAAAACATAAAGTCAAAAAATACAACAGAAAATATATATACAGTGTGTGCAAATGTAGCAAGTTATGGAGGTAAGGCAATAAATAGACTATAGTGCAAAATAATTACAATTAGTATTAACACTGGAATGATAGATGTGCCAGAGATTATGTGCAAATAGAGATAATGGGGTGCAAAAGAGCAAAATAAATAACAATATAGGGATGAGGTAGTTGGGTGGGCTAATTTCAGATGGGCTGTGTACAGGTGCAGTGATTGGTAAGGTGCTCTGACAACTGATGCTTAAAGTTAGTGAGGGAGATAAGAGTCTCCAGCTTCAGAGATTTTTGCAATTCGTTCCAGTCATTGGCAGCAGAGAACTGGAAGGAATGGCGGCCAAAGGAGGTGTTGGCTTTGGGGATGACAAGTGAGATATACCTGCTGGAGCGCAGACTACGGGTGGGTGCTGCTATGGTGACCAATGAGCTAAAATAAGGTGGGGATTTGCCTAGCAGTGATTTATAGATGGCCTGGAGCCAGTGGGTTTTACGACGAACATGTAGTGAGGACCAGCCAACAAGAGCGTACAGGTCACAGTGGTGGGTAGTGTATGGGGCTTTGGAGACAAAACGGATGGCACTGTGATAGACTACATCCAATTTGCTGAGTAGAGTGTTGGAGGCTATTTTGTAAATGACATCGCCGAAGTCAAGGATCGGTAGGATAGTCCGTTTTACGAGGGCATGTTTGGCAGCATGAGTGAAGGAGGCTTTGTTGCGAAATAGGAAGCTGATTCTAGATTTAACTTTGATTGGAGTTGCTTAATGTGAGTCTGGAAGGAGAGTTTACAGTCTAACCAGACACCTAGGTATTTGTAGTTGTCCACATACTCTAGGTCAGACCTGTCGAGAGTAGTGATTCTAGTCGGGTGGGCGGGTGCCAGCAGCGTTCGATTGAAGAGCATGCATTTAGTTTTACTAGTGTTTAAGAGCAGTTGGAGGCTACTGAAGGAGTGTTGTATGGCATTGAAGCTTGTTTGGAGGTTTGTTAACACAGTGTCCAATGAAGGGCCAGATGTATACAAAATGGTGTCGTCTGCGTAGAGGTGGATCTGAGAGTCACCAGCAGCAAGAGCGACATCATTGATATACACGGAGAAAAGAGTTGGCCCAATAATTGAACCCTGTGGCACCCCCATAGAGACTGCCATAGGTCCAGACAACAGGCCCTCGAATTTGACACATTGAACTCTATCTGAGAAGTAGTTGGTGAACCAGGCGAGGCAGTCATTTGAGAAACCAAGGCTATTTAGTCTGCCAATAAGAATGCGGTGGTTGACAGAGTCGAAAGCCTTGGCCAGGTCGATGAAGACGGCTGCACAGTACTGTCTATTATCGATCGCGGTTATAATATCGTTTAGGACCTTGAGTGTGGCTGAAGTGCACCCATGACCAGCTCGGAAACCAGATTGCATAGCGGAGAAGGTACGGTGGGATTCGAAATGGTCGGTGATCTGTTTGTTAACTTGGCTTTCAAATACTTTCGAAAGGCAGGGCAGGATGGATATAGGTTTGTAACAGTTTGGATCTAGAGTGTCACCCCCTTTGAAGAGGGGGATGACCGCGGCAGCTTTCCAATCTCTGGGGATCTCAGACGTTAAGAAAGAGAGGTTGAACAGGCTATTAATAGGGATTGCGACAATTTCGGCGGCTAGTTTTAGAAAGAAAGGGTCCAGATTGTCTAGCCCAGCTGATTTGTAGGGGTCCAGATTTTGCAGCTCTTTCAGAACATCAGCTGTCTGAATTTGTGTGAAGGAGAAGCGGTGGGGGGCATGGGCAAGTTGCAGCGGAGGGTGCAGAGTTGGTGGCCGGGGTAGTGGTAGCCAGGTGGAAAGCATGGCCAGCCGTAGCAAAATGCTTGTTGAAATTCTCGATTATTGTAGATTTATCGGTGGTGATAGTGTTTCCTAGCCTCAGTGCAGTTGGCAGCTGGGAGGAAGTGCTCTTATTCTCCATGGACTTTACAGTGTCCCAAAACTTTTTGGAGTTAGCGGAGGAAGGAATTAGCTTCTTCTGCAGTGTTCGCCGTAAAATATTATGCTTTGTGGTGTTGCTTCGATCGTGAAGAGTGCCTCTTCCCATTCAGGAAGATGAAAAGATTTGATATGGGTCCCACATACTCAAAAAGGTCTACAGCTGCACCACTGTGAGCATCTTCACTGGCTGCACCACTTATTGGTACGGCATCTGCACCGCCCTCGATCGCAAAGCGCTACAGAGGGTGGTACGGACAGCCCAGTACATCGCTGGGGCCGACCTCCCTGCCATCCAGGACCTCTATACCAGGCGGTGTCGGAGGAAAGCCTGAAGAATTGTCAAAGCCTCCAGCCACCCACGCCATAGACTGTTCACTCTGCTACCGTTCGGCAAGTGGAACCGGAGCATCGGGTCTCGGACCAACAAGCTCCGACACAGCTTCTATCCCGAAGCCATAAGACTGCTAAATAGCCATAAGACGGCTAAATAGTTAATCAAATAGCTACCCGGTTTATCTGCATTGACCTTATTTTGCACTGACCCTACGTACACTCACAAGATTCTACCCACACACTCACACAAACCCACACGCACACATACACTACATATGCACATACGCACACACAACACACACACACACGCACACACAACACACACACACACACACACGCATACTGACCCCAGTAACTCCACCACATACCCCTCCAGTAACTCCACCACACATCCCAACAGTAACTCCACCACACATTCCTCCAGTAACTCCACCACACATCCCAACAGTATCTCCACCACACATACCTCCAGTAACTCCACCACACATCCTCCAGTAACTCCACCACACATCCCAACAGTAACTCCACCACACACCCTCCAGTAACTCCACCACACATACCTCCAGTAACTCCACCACACATCCTCCAGTAACTCCACCACACATCCCAACAGTAACTCCACCACACACCCTCCAGTAACTCCACCACACATACCTCCAGTAACTCCACCACACATCCTCCAGTAACTCCACCACACATACCTCCAGTAACTCCACCACACATCCTCCAGTAACTCCACCACACATCCCAACAGTAACTCCACCACACATTCCAACAGTAACTCCACCACACATCCCAACAGTAACTCCACCACACATCCCAACAGTAACTCCACCACACATCCCAACAGTAACTCCACCACACATCCCTCCAGTTACTCCACCACACATTCCTCCAGTAACTCCACCACACATCCCAACAGTAACTCCACCACACATCCCAACAATAACTCCACCACACATCCCAACAGTAACTCCACCACACACCCCAACAGTAACTCCACCACATATTCCAACAGTAACTCCACCACACATCCCTCCAGTTACTCCACCACACATTCCAACAGTAACTCCAACCCACATCCCAACAGTAACTCCACCACACACCCTCCAGTAACTCCACAACACACCCTCCAGTAACTCCACCACACATTCCAACAGTAACTCCACCACACACCCTCCAGTAACTCCACCACACATACCTCCAGTAACTCCACCACACATCCTCCAGTAACTCCACCACACATCCCAACAGTAACTCCACCACACACCCTCCAGTAACTCCACCACACATACCTCCAGTAACTCCACCACACATCCTCCAGTAACTCCACCACACATACCTCCAGTAACTCCACCACACATCCTCCAGTAACTCCACCACACATCCCAACAGTAACTCCACCACACATTCCAACAGTAACTCCACCACACATCCCAACAGTAACTCCACCACACATCCCAACAATAACTCCACCACACATCCCAACAGTAACTCCACCACACACCCCAACAGTAACTCCACCACACATTCCAACAGTAACTCCACCACACATCCCTCCAGTTACTCCACCACACATTCCAACAGTAACTCCAACCCACATCCCAACAGTAACTCCACCACACACCCTCCAGTAACTCCACAACACACCCTCCAGTTACTCCACCACACATTCAAACAGTAACTCCACCACACATACCTCCAGTTACTCCATCACACATTCCAACAGTAACTCCACCACACATCCCAACAATAACTCCACCACACATCCCAACAGTAACTCCACCACACATCCCAACAGTAACTCCACCACACACCCTCCAGTAACTCCACCACACACCCCTCCAGTAACTCCACCACACATCCCAACAGTAACTCCACCACACATCCCAACAGTAACTCCACCACACACCCTCCAGTAACTCCACCACACACCCCTCCAGTAACTCCACCACACATCCCAACAGTAACTCCACCACACACCCTCCAGTAACTCCACCACACATCCCAACAGTAACTCCACCACACATCCCAACAGTAACTCCACCACACACCCCTCCAGTAACTCCACCACACACCCCTCCAGTAACTCCACCACACACCCCTCCAGTAACTCCACCACACATCCCAACAGTAACTCCACCACACATCCCAACAGTAACTCCACCACACACCCTCCAGTAACTCCACCACACACCCCTCCAGTAACTCCACCACACATCCCAACAGTAACTCCACCACACATCCCAACAGTAACTCCACCACACACCCTCCAGTAACTCCACCACACACCCCTCCAGTAACTCCACCACACATCCCAACAGTAACTCCACCACACACCCTCCAGTAACTCCACCACACTTCCCAACAGTATCTCCACCACACATCCCAACAGTAACTCCACCAAACACCCTCCAGTAACTCCACCACACATCCCAACAGTAACTCCACCACACTTCCCAACATTAACTCCACCACACATCCCTCCAATAACTCCACCACACACCCCTCCAGTAATTCCACCACACATCCCAACAGTAACTCCACCACACATCCCAACAGTAACTCTACCACTGTTCCCCTAATACAACCAATGTTCCCCTAATACAACTCATGTTCCCCTAATATGACCACTGTTCCCCTAATATGACCACTGTTTCCCTAATACGACCAATGTTCCCCTAATACAACCAATGTTCCCCTAATACA
Source organism: Coregonus lavaretus (assembly GCF_964263955.1). Taxonomy (NCBI): domain Eukaryota; kingdom Metazoa; phylum Chordata; class Actinopteri; order Salmoniformes; family Salmonidae; genus Coregonus; species Coregonus lavaretus. Next base: position 37,335 of record NW_028160850.1, read on the forward strand.
ACTACTGTTCCCCTAATTTGACCACTGTTCCCCTAATACGACCACTGTTTCCCTAATACGACCAATGTTCCCCTAATACAACCAATGTTCCCCTAATATGACTACTGTTCCCCTAATACGACTACTGTTCCCCTAATATGACTACTGTTCCCCTAATACGACCACTGTTCCCCTAATACGACCACTGTTTCCCTAATACGACCAATGTTCCCCTTATACAACCAATGTTCCCCTAATATGACTACTGTTCCCCTAATACGACTACTGTTCCCCTAATATGACTACTGTTCCCCTAATACAACCAATGTTCCCCTAATATGACCACTGTTCCCCTAATACGACCACTGTTCCCCTAATACGACCACTGTTTCCCTAATACAACCAATGTTCCCCTAATACAACCAATGTTCCCCTAATATGACTACTGTTTCCCTAATACGACCACTGTTCCCCTAATATGACCACTGTTTCCCTAATACGACCAATGTTCCCAAATACATCCAATGTTCCCCTAATACGACTACTGTTCCCCTAATACGACCACTGTTCCCCTAATACGACTACAGTTCCCCTAATACAACAAATGTTCCCCTAATACGACTAATGTTACCCTAATACGACCAATGTTCCCCTAATACAACTACTGTTTCCCGAACAGGCATTCAAGGAAGATCTTGTATCCATCCAATTCAATGATGTGAACAATTGAAAGGTCAGTGGTAATCGTGATGATCATTATATAAATATTGTCTTTTGGGCTGAATCACATCTTGAACTTCTTGAGATTTCGCCACTCAAATGTGTTTTGCGGCCAACAGTGTGTACTGTGAAGGTCCACAGTGAGTAATGGGGCTGTGTTGTAGTCCAACAGGGAGGTATCAGGTACAGGCTGTCCTCACCATTTACCATCAGGTCTTAATGTTAGAGGGGATGATTGATTTGTGTGTGAGTGTGCGTGCGTGCGTGTGTGTGTGCCACATTGTTGTGTAGGTTCTGTAAATGATGATTCTTAGTGAACCAGCCCAGGATGCTCTCTCAGGATACGACTACCTAGAATGGAGGAAACGCACACATTCTATGAAACCAGGAGCCATTAGCTTCCATTTGGAACATCAGTCTTCGGGGACAGACACAGGGGGATGATGATGTCACTCTGTTTGGGAGTTTAGCTCGGAGGGTGTGTGTGTGTGTGTGTGTGTGTGTGTGTGTGTGTGTGTGTGTGTGTGTGTGTGTGTGTGTGATGTCTCTCTGTTTGGGAGTTTTGCTCTGAGGTTTTAAAAGCTCTTCATGCAGATTGATAATCAGTTTAAAGACGGGATGTCATCAGATTGATTCACGTCAGTGTCTGGGGGAACACAACTTTCATTAGGGGGAATAACTCACCACTGCTAAGTGTGCTCCTGACAATACACCCACACACTCACACACACACACACACACGCACGTACACACACACGTACACACACACACACACGCACGTACACACACACGTACACACACACACACACACACGTACACACACACATACACACACATAGACACAACAGTAACAATAATAATAATAACTCCCCACTGTTTAGTGTGCTCCTGACAATACACACACACACACACACACACACGCACGTACACACACACGTACACACACACACGCACGTACACACACACGTACACACACACACGCACGTACACACACACGTACACACACACACACACGTACACACACACATACACACACATAGACACAACAGTAACAATAATAATAATAACTCCCCACTGTTTAGTGTGCTCTGGCAAATATGCTGTGTAATAACGTGCCCGTCCTAAATTGAACCCTATATACGCAGAGTCAAATGTTCCCGTAATAATAAGGAACTCCCCTAGACCCACAGGTTGGGGAAAAACCAACATTTTTTTTCCTATTGACCCCCAGTGTAATTATTATTTTTTGTTATACAGAAATAACAAAAACATGCCAAAAAGCTGCTGTAGTATTCAATGTGCATGTAACCAGGTCGCAAATGCTCCCACGTAGGGAAATAGAGCCTGCGAGAAGAGCCCTGTGGCTTCAGGCTATTCCGCGTGGGAGAGTGGGGAGCCGGAGTCCAAGAAGGCTACATGTAGCTAGAGTGATAAAGGGTAAGACATTTAACTTGTTTAGCCCGTTTGTAATTCCACTCACTACTTGTGTACTCCTGAGTGGCGCAGTGGTCTAAGGCGCTGCATCGCAGTGCTAACTGTGCCACTAGAGATCCTGGTTCGAATCCAGGCTCTGTCGCAGCTGGCCGCGACCGGGAGACTCATGGGCGGTGCACAATTCGTCCAGGGTAGGGGAGGGAATGGCCGGCAGGGATGTAGCTCAGTTGATAGAGCATGGCGTTTGCAACGCAAGGGTTGTGGGTTCGATTCCCACGGGGGGCCAGTATAAAAATAAATATTCACTCAATGTAAGTCGCTCTGGATAAGAGCGTCTGCTAAAATGTAAATGTTGTAGCTGTGTAGTCCGTTTGTTTGTGTTGTTGGTCCTGGCTAGCTTAATGTTTACGGCTGGTAGCTAGCTAGCGCTCACTCACGTGGCAGCTAGCACCGTCATGATAAGGGCATGAGGGAAGCCCTACGATATTAAGTTTTTCTAAGTAGTAGGAACGCTCGGAAGCAGGCAATGTTGAAAAGTCATCTTTAGACATTTCTTAAATTTAGTTTTGTAATTGACTAAAACAAGCAGACAACAACAAAGTTGTATTTGAAAATGGTGAAGTTTTTTTGCTGAGAGCCAATAGGGTAACCTAGGTAACCACAGGTTGTTTTACACACATGTGGGCGGGGCCACGACGTTCTGTCTAATACCAACTAGGAGTATAGTGCACTACTTTTGAACAAAAGACCTATAGGCGCTGGGAAAATATATACTACATAGTTGATAGGGGCGCAATTTGGGACGCAGCCATGGAGAAAAGATGGAGTTTACTTACTAGTTGATAGTCCTGGAATATGTCCCTGTAGATATGTGTTGAGAAGTACTGCAGCTAATTCAACGTGAGCAGTTTGTCTGGCTAGTTATTTCATAGGTAATATATGCATCTCAGCCCACACTTATATCCAAAGCAACTTACAGTAGTAATACAGTGAATGGATAAATGTTTTGTACGTATGTAGGAATTGAACACACAAACCCGCTGCAAGCTTTATCATTTTACACTACATTAACATTTTAGTAATTTAGCAGATGCTCTTATCCAGAGCGACTTACAATTAGTGCATTCATCTTAAAGATAGCTGGGTGAGACATAGTCAGTACACTTTCCCTCAATAGAGTAGCTCAAAAGGAAGAACCCCCTGAATGTGACGAAGAATGATCTGTGGAGAAAATTCTTTTTGCTCATGATTCGGGATGCAGCCCGAGGATAAATCTTTAAACAATACCCTACATGCCATCCATAGGAAGGTTCTCCACCACAATGAGCGCAAGTTTACATACACTTAGGTTGGAGTCATTAAAACCCGTTTTTTCAACCACTCAATTTTAACTAGGATTAAATGTCAGGAATTGTGAAAAACTGAGTTTAAATGTATTTGGCTAAGGTGTATGTAAACTTCCAACTTCAACTGTACATCTTTAAACAATACCCAACATGCCATGCATATGAAGGTTCACAATGAGTGGTTTTGGCTGCACTGATGTGAAATATAGTCCAGGTCATAATCACGTCTTCTATTAAAAAAGAAGAATGTTGCAATTAACAAGGTGATGAGAAGATGTTTCAATTAACAAGGTGATGAAAATATGTTTCAATTAACAAGGTGATGAGAAGATGTTGCAATTAACATTTACATTTACATTTACGTCATTTAGCAGATGCTCTTATCCAGAGTGACTTACAAATTGGTGCATTCACCCTATAACCAGTGGGATAACCACTTTACTATTTTTTTAAATTATTTTTTTTAAGAGGGGGAGGGGGGGGGGGGGTAGAAGGATTACTTTATCCTATCCCAGGTATTCCTTAAAGAGGTGGGGTTTCAAATGTCTCCGGAAGGTGGTGAGTGACTCCGCTGTCCTGGCGTCGTGAGGGAGCTTGTTCCACCATTGGGGTGCCAGAGCAGCGAACAGTTTTGACTGGGCTGAGCGGGAACTATGCTTCCGCAGAGGAAGGGGAGCCAGCAGGCCAGAGGTGGATGAATGCAATGCCCTCGTTTGGGTGTAGGGACTGATCAGAGCCTGAAGGTACGGAGGTGCCGTTCCCCTCACAGCTCCATAGGCAAGCACCATGGTCTTGTAACAGATGCGAGCTTCAACTGGAAGCCAGTGGAGTGTGCGGAGGAGCGGGGTGACGTGAGAGAACTTGGGAAGGTTGAACACCAGACGGGCTGCGGCATTCTGGATGAGTTGTAGGGGTTTAATGGCACAGGCAGGGAGCCCAGCCAACAGCGAGTTGCAGTAATCCAGACGGGAGATGACAAGTGCCTGGATTAGGACCTGTGCCGCTTCCTGTGTAAGGCAGGGTCGTACTCTCCGAATGTTGTAGAGCATGAACCTGCAGGATCGGGTCACCGCCTTGATGTTAGCGGAGAACGACAGGGTATTGTCCAGGGTCACGCCAAGGCTCTTCACACTCTGGGAGGAGGACACAACGGAGTTGTCAACCGTGATGGCGAGATCATGGAACGGGCAGTCCTTCCCCGGGAGGAAGAGCAGCTCCGTCTTGCCAAGGTTCAGCTTGAGGTGGTGATCCGTCATCCATACTGATATGTCTGCCAGACATGCAGAGATGCGATTCGCCACCTGGTTATCAGAAGGGGGAAAGGAGAAGATTAGTTGTGTATCGTCAGCGTAGCAATGATAGGAGAGGCCATGTGAGGATATGACAGAGCCAAGTGACTTGGTGTATAGCAAGAATAGGAGAGGGCCTAGAACTGAGCCCTGGGGGACACCAGTGGTGAGAGCACGTGGTGCGGAGACAGCTTCTCGCCACGCCACTTGGTAGGAGCGACCGGTCAGGTAGGACGCAATCCAAGAGTGAGCCGCGCCGGAGATGCCCAGCTCGGAGAGGGTGGAGAGGAGGATCTGATGGTTCACAGTATCAAAGGCAGCAGACAGGTCTAGAAGGACAAGAGCAGAGGAGAGAGAGTTAGCTTTAGCAGTGCGGAGAGCCTCCGTGACACAGAGAAGAGCAGTCTCAGTTGAATGACCAGTCCTGAAACCTGACTGGTTAGGATCAAGAAGGTCATTCTGAGAGAGATAGCAAGAGAGTTGGCTAAAGACGGCACGCTCAATAGTTTTGGAAAGAAAAGAAAGAAGGGATACTGGTCTGTAGTTGTTGACATCAGAGGGATCGAGTGTTGGTTTTTTGAGAAGGGGTGCAACTCTCGCTCTCTTGAAGACGGAAGGGACATAGCCAGCGGTCAAGGATGAGTTGATCAGCGAGGTGAGGTAGGGGAGAATGTCAACGGAGATGGTCTGGAGAAGAGAGGAGGGGATGGGGTCAAGCGGGCAGGTTGTTGGGCGGCCTGCAGTCACAAGTCGCAAGATTTTATCTGGAGAGAGAGGGGAGAAAGAAGTCAAAGCATAGGGTAGGGCAGTGTGAGCAGGACCAGCAGTGTCATTAGACTTAACAAACGATGATCGGATGTCGTCAACCTTCTTTTCAAAGTGGTTGACGAAGTCATCCACAGAGAGGGAGGGGGGGGGGGGTTCAGCAGGAAGGAGAATGTGGCAAAGAGCTTCCTAGGGTTAGAGGCAGATGCTTGGAATTTAGAGTGGTAGAAAGTGGCCTTAGCAGCAGAAACAGATGAAGAAAATGTAGAGAGGAGGGAGTGAAAAGATGCCAGGTCCGCAGGGAGTCTAGTTTTCTTCCATTTCCGCTCAGCTGCCCGGAGCTCTGTTCTGTGAGCTCGCAATGAGTCATCAAGCCACGGAGCTGGAGGGGAGGGCTGAGCCGGCCGGGAGGATAGGGGACACAGAGAGTCAAAGGATGCAGAAAGGGAGGAGAGGAGGGTTGAGGAGGCAGAATCAGGAGATTGGAGGGAGAAGGATTGAGCAGATGGAAGAGATGATAGGATGGAAGAGGAGAGAGTAGTGGGAGAGAGAGAGCGAAGGTTGCGGCGGCGCATTACCATCTGTGTAGGGGCAGAGTGAGTAGTGTAGGAGGAGAGCAAGAGAGAAAAGGATACAAAGTAGTGGTCGGAGACATGGAGGGGAGTTGCAGTGAGATTAGTAGAAGAGCAGCATCTAGTAAAGATGAGGTCAAGCGTATTGCCTGCCTTGTGAGTAGGGGGGGACGGTGAGAGGGTGAGGTCAAAAGAGGAGAGGAGTGGAAAAAAGGAGGCAGAGAGAAATGAGTCAAATGTAGACGTAGGGAGGTTGAAATCCCCCAAAACTGTGAGGGGTGAGCCATCCTCAGGAAAGGAACTTATCAAGGCGTCAAGCTCATTGATGAACTCTCCAAGGGAACCTGGAGGGCGATAGATGACAAGGATATTAAGCTTAAATGGGCTAGTGACTGTGACAGCATGGAATTCAAATGAGGAGATAGACAGATGGGTTAGGGGAAAAATTGAGAATGTCCACTTGGGAGAGATGAGGATACCTGTGCCACCACCCCTCTGACCAGATGCTCTCGGGGTATGCGAGAACACATGGTCAGACGAGGAGAGAGCAGAAGGAGTAGCAGTGTTTTCAGTGGTAATCCATGTTTCCGTCAGCGCCAGGAAGTCGAGGGACTGGAGGGTAGCATAGGCTGGGATGAAGTCAGCCTTGTTGGCAGCAGAACGGCAGTTCCAGAGGCTGCCTGAGACCTGGAACTCCAGGTGTGTGGTGCGTGCAGGGACCACCAGGTTAGAGAGGCAGCAGCCACGCGGTGTGAGGCGTTTGTGTAGCCTGTGCAGAGAGGAGAGAACAGGGATAGGCAGAGGCATAGTTGACAGGCTGTAGCAGATGGCTACAATAATGCAGAGGAGATCGGAATGAAATGAACTAAACATCTGGGAAAGGAGAGAGCAGGGCCTCCCTCACCAAAACTCCCAAATATAACTCTCCCAACTTCCACCTCAGAAACTATAATTGTTTCACTGAACCACCCGAATAAAACTCTCCCAACTTCCACTTTAGAAATTAGAATTGTTGTAAACTACAGTGGTTCAATGTTTCAAGGAATAGACTCAACTTACTTTATTCAGCTAGCTAACTATGACGCCATAGCTAACTAGCATGCTAGCATCCAATAACACACAGTTTAGCACCAATACTTGGTTACAACAAACTACCAATAGTGTGGTAACACACTAAACAGATAATTCGTGTCCGTGTCTAGTTCCTTTCATAACGCAGCAATAATTAAACGTTGGCTAGCTAGCACAAATATATTGTATTTAGCTGCTACAGTACAGCTAGCTGGTAGTGTTGGCTAGCTAGCAATGGCTGCTGTGTTGACTTTGTTTGAAAAACGGCGTCGCTGCGAACGAATGTAGCTGGCTAAAAGGATATTGTATTTAGTTGCTACCGTTGCTAATAGCTACTCGCCAGCTAGTCCAGGAGGTGAGTTAGCTAGCTAGCTAGCTTCGTGCTACACCCGGCACTGCCGAATACAATACTAACCAACAATAATTACATACAATAACTACCCACAACAACCCACGATGCCTACCTATAGTACCTAACTACAATCTAAATACATAGTTTAAGCCTTACTCGACAAAGCCCAAGCTATGTATAAAGCCAAACTTACCCGACGCCAGTTGTCTGGGTGGCAGACAAGAAGACATTGGTCTTCTGCAATCAGTAGCTATAATTAAGTACAGTAGCTACTAACTTCCTAACGTTAATGTTTCAGATAATGAGGTTAGAAAAACAGCTGAATGGTAGGTAGCTGGCTGGCTTAATTACAGGTACTCTTAAGCGTGAAATAACATTGGAAACAACTATCCACAGTTGCTAAAAGTTACCAGTAGCTACCCGCTAGCTAGCTAGCTTTATTGGTCCAGGTAGTGGGTTAGCTAGCCTCGTGCTTCACCGGGCTCACTCGAATACAATACTTACCTACAATAATTACCTACAATAACTACCTAAATAAACTACCTACAATACCTAACTACAATACCTACCTACAATCTAAATACATGGTTTAAGCTTTACTCAACACCATATAAGAAGCCAAGCTTACCTCCTGCTAGAGAAAACACAACCTCACTCCTATTAATTATTAACAAGGTGATGAGAAGATGATGATGAGAAGAGGTTTCAATTAACAAGGTGATGAGAAGATGTTTCAATTAACAAGGTGATGAGAAGATGTTTCGATTAACAAGGTGATGAGAAGATGTTGCAATTAACAAGGTGATGAGAAGATGTTGTGATTAACAAGGTGATGAGAAGATGTTGTGATTAACAAGGTGATGAGAAGATGTTTCGATTAACAAGGTGATGAGAAGATGTTTCGATTAACAAGGTGATGAGAAGATGTTTCAGTACTTTATTTGATGTCTTCTTTCATGTGGAGCATGAGGGAGAGGGGGACTAGATAATGAAGTGGTTTCTCTAACCTGTCTCTTCCTCCAGAAGGATCTGAGTGTTAGCAGACGAAGTGTGGCGCTCAGATACACCAGCAGCTGTGTGTGTGTGTGTGTATACACACTGTCTCCTTTCCTTTATTGTGGTCAGCTGGAAGGGTTTCTGAAACACGGAGGAAGCTAGGAGGGAGCCAGGAGGGAGCTAGGATGGAGCCAGGAGGGAGCTAGGAGGGAGCTAGGAGGGAGCTAGGAGGGAGCTAGGAGGAGCTAGGAGGGAGCTAGGAGGAGCTAGGAGGAGCTAGGAGGGAGCTAGGAGGAGCTAGGAGGAGCTAGGAGGAGCCAGGAGGGAGCTAGGAGGAGCTAGGAGGAGCTAGGAGGGAGCTAGGAGGAGCTAGGAGGAGCTAGGAGGGAGCTAGGAGGAGCTAGGAGGAGCTAGGAGGGAGCTAGGATGGAGCCAGGAGGGAGCTAGGAGGGAGCTAGGAGGAGCTAGGAGGAGCTAGGAGGGAGCTAGGAGGAGCTAGGAGGAGCCAGGAGGGAGCTAGGAGGAAGCTAGGAGGGAGCTAGGATGGAGCCAGGAGGGAGCTAGGAGGGAGCTAGGAGGGAGCTAGGATGGAGCCAGGAGGGAGCTAGGAGGGAGCTAGGAGGAGCTAGGAGGGAGCTAGGAGGGAGCTAGGAGGGAGCTAGGAGGGAGCTAGGATGGAGCCAGGAGGGAGCTAGGATGGAGCCAGGAGGGAGCTAGGAGGGAGCTAGGATGGAGCCAGGAGGGAGCTAGGAGGAGCTAGGAGGGAGCTAGGAGGGAGCTAGGAGGAGCTAGGAGGAGCTAGGAGGGAGCTAGGAGGGAGCTAGGAGGAGCTAGGAGGGAGCTAGGAGGAGCTAGGAGGAGCTAGGAGGGAGCTAGGAGGAGCTAGGAGGAAGCTAGGAGGAGCTAGGATGGAGCTAGGAGGAGCTAGGAGGGAGCTAGGAGGAGATAGGAGGGAGCTAGGAGGGAGCCAGGAGGAGCTAGGATGGAGCTAGGAGGAGCTAGGATGGAGCTAGGAGGAGCTAGGAGGAGCTAGGAGGGAGCTAGGAGGAGCTAGGAGGAGCTAGGAGGGAGCTAGGATGGAGCTAGGAGGAGCTAGGAGGAAGCTAGGAGGAGCTAGGAGGAGCTAGGAGGAGCTAGGAGGGAGCTAGGAGGAGCTAGGTGGAAGCTAGGAGGAGCTAGGAGGGAGCTAGGAGGAGCTAGGACTCTTCTCTCTGCTGTGGGAAGGAGACCAGAAAGAGGTGATTTGATGTGAAGAGGAAAACCACAGTGTGTGTGTGTGTGAGAGTGTGAGAGTGTGAGTGAGTGTGAGTGAGTGTGTGTGTGTGTGTGTGTGTGTGTGTGTGTGTGTGTGTGTGTGTGTGTGTGTGTGTGTGTGTGTGTGTGTGTGAGAGAGAGAGAGACAGCGAGGGAGAGAGAGAGAGAGAGAGAGCGAGAGAGAGAGAGAGAGATAAACAGAACGAGAGACAGAGAGAGAGACAGAGAGAGAGAGAGAGAGAGAGACTGGCTGGCTGGCTGACTGGGTGATAGAGAGATAGAGACACAGACAGGCAGCGAAAGCGAGAGGCCAAAAAAATAAACAAGACATAACAACACACATACACACACAGACAGACACACACACACACACACACACACCAGTTGGTATGACAGCGGACGCCAAATCTCCTAGTCAGTCAGACCTCCTCACCTGCCTATGTCCTGTCAGGGTCTTTATCACTACAGACCCTGGTTCCCTGTGCAGGGCCCCAGACAAACATTTTCCCCTGATGGCAATGGTGCCACTAACTTTTTCAGCCCATGGTTTGGTCGCATCCCCAATCCCTTAAAGTCATTCACAATGCTTTTTAAAGTGTAATCGACTACTGAGATGATATTCAAGAAATAATCCAGTAGTTGTGATGAATTTTGGGTTGACAATTAGGGTATTTTTAAAAAATATTTTACTGTAGAAAAGGGCTCCAGAATGTTCTGCTGTTCTTGTTTAATAGAGTTCCAATAATATTACATAATAGACATATTTAACAGCCGATGCACGTTTTTGCGTGCTCCATATTTCAGAGCCATACAAGGCCGCCAGCTGGCATCTGCCTCAGCACTTTTCAATCAGGTGGGGCAGCGCTTTCGATTTAGTTTAACGTCAATTCACACAATTTTCTCGGTCCTTCACATCGGAGTGCTGCTGCGGAGTCTTGTGCTTGTCTTGACCAGTCAGATTCACAGAATTGCAGGTCGAGCGGGCCGGTCACAAAGCTCAAGGCTCTCCACTTTCCTCCGGTATTTATTTAGCAAGCGGTGATGACACATACCGACAGACACAAGCAAAAAAAAAAACTCTACATTAATGTTGTAGCAGACTACATCTAAACATTAGAGATCTGACATGCTGGATGGGATGGAAATGAGAGGGTTTTCTCACTCTGATAAACTGCAGGCTACTAACAGCATTTAGCTGCATACAGGGACTATGTTATGTATTTATAGCCCGTTTGTTTGAGTTAGAAGAAAATGTGAATGGGATCAAATTAGGTTTATATTCAAATTTTGGACTTACTGGTCTACCTAGACTCGTTCAATCCAAAAATGATTAACCGGAATTAATCAACAAACACAATAGCGGTGTGTGGTGTGTGTGTGTGTTTGGTGTGGTGTGTGTGGTGTGGTGTGCTTGCGGTGCGGTCGTTGTGTTGATGTGCGGTCGTGTGTTGATGACATGCTAAAAAACATGGGC
>NW_028160849.1:0-5000 GCF_964263955.1 Coregonus lavaretus
CATGTTTGACGGTTTGGATGGTGTTCTTGGGGTCATAGGCAGCATTCCTCCTCCTCCAAACACGGCGAGTTCAGTTGATGCCAAAGAGCTCGATTTTGGTCTCATCTGACCACAACACTTTCACCCAGTTCTCCTCTGAATCATTCAGATGTTCATTGGCAAACTTCAGACGGCCCTGTATATATGCTTTCTTGAGCAGGGGGACCTTGCGGGTGCTGCAGGATTTCAGTCCTTCACGGCATAGTGTGTTACCAATTGTTTTCTTGGTGACGATGGTCCCAGCTGCCTTGAGATCATTGACAAGATCCTCCCGTGTAGTTCTGGGCTGATTCCTCACCGTTCTCATGATCATTGCAACTCCACGAGGTGAGATCTTGCATGGAGCCCCAGGCCGAGGGAGATAGACAGGTCTTTTGTGTTTCCTCCATTTGCGAATAATCGCACCAACTCAAGCTGCTTGGCGATGGTCTTGTAGCCCATTCCAGCCTTTTGTAGGTCTACAATCTTGTCCCTGACATCCGTGGAGAGCTCTTTGGTCTTGGCCATGGTGGAGAGTTTGGAATCTGATTGATTGATTGCTTCTGTGGACAGGTGTCTTTTATACAGGTAACGAGCTGAGATTAGGAGCACTCCCTTTAAGAGTGTGCTCCTAATCTCAGCTCGTTACCTGTATAAAAGACACCTGGGAGCCAGAAATCTTTTTGATTGAGAGGGGGTCAAATACTTATATCCCTCATTAAAATGCAAATCAATTTATAACATTTTTGACATGCGTTTTTCTGGATTTTTTTGTTGTTATTCTGTCTCTCACTGTTCAAATAAACCTACCATAAATATTATAGACTGATCATTTCTTTGTCAGTGGGCAACGTACAAAATCAGCAGGGGATCAAATACTTTTTTCCCTCACTGTAAGTGACCTGAGTCAGCCTATAGATAAGAGGTACGTGACCTGAGTCAGCCTATAAGGATGATGTAAGTGAACTGAGTCAGCCTATAGAGAGGAGGTAAGTGAACTGAGTCAGCCTATAGAGAAGAGGTACGTGAAGTGAGTCAGCCTATAGAGAGGAGGTAAGTGACCTGAGTCAGCCTATAAGGATGATGTAAGTGAACTGAGTCAGCCTATAGAGAGGAGGTAAGTGACCTGAGTCAGCCTATAAGGATGATGTAAGTGAACTGAGTCAGCCTATAGAGAGGAGGTAAGTGAACTGAGTCAGCCTATAGAGAAGAGGTACGTGAACTGAGTCAGCCTATAGAGAGGAGGTAGGTGAACTGAGTCAGCCTATAGAGAGGAGGTAAATGAACTGAGTCAGCCTATAAGGAGGAGGTAAGTGAACTGGCATTGTGGTGCCATGACAACAACCTCTCCCTCAACGTCAGCAAAATAAAGGAGTTGATTGTTGACTTCAGGAAGCAGAGGAAGGAACACACCCCGATCCACATCAACGGGGACTGCAGTTCCTCTGTGTCCACAACACCAAGGACTTGACATGGACCAACAACACCACCACTCTTGGCAGCTGAAGAAATTCGTAATGCCACCCCGGGTCCTCTCCAACTGGTCAGGACGCACCATCGAGCGTCCTGACCGGTTGCATCACGGCCTGGTACGGGAATTGCTCCGTCCACGACCACAAGGCCCTCCAGTGGGTGGTGAAGACAGCCCAGTACATCACTGGGACCGTGCTCCCACAAATCCAGGAGATATCCTCAAAACAATGCCTGAGGAAGGCCCACAGCATCATCAAGGACCCCACACAATCCAGCCATGAGCTGTTCACTCCCTTTACTATGGGAGGCGCACAGTACTACATAGAGTCATGACTATATGGAACTCTATTCCACTTCCACATCAAGTAACTCATGCAAGCAGTAAAAATATAATTAAAAAACAGATAAAAATACACCTTATGGTACAGCGGGGACTGTGAAGCAACACAAACATAGGCACAGACACACTATACACACACGTACACATGGATTTTGTGTTGTAGATATGTGGTAATGGAGTAGTAGCCAGTGGGCACACTTAATGTGTTGTGAAATCTGTATTGAATGTATTGAAATGTTTTTAAAATTGTATGCCTTAATTTTGCTGGACCTCAGGAAGAGTAGATGCTGCCTTGTCAGCAGCTAATGGCGATCCATAATAAATACAAATACATTTCCTGCTGTCATTTTAACGATGTAAAATGTGTTAATGAAGTTCACAAAGGCAGCCCTGTCTCAGATAGAGTATGTAAATTACGTCCAGTGATCAAGTCATTAGCCTAATAACGGACTCATAGCATATCATTGTCTTACATTGACATCCCAATTACCTTACCTCATCTCATTATAATCACCTAATGATGTAGATTCCAATGTAGATAAGAGTTGTTTGTGAACTACAAGACAGATTACTGTCAGTATTACTAAACAGCCATTCTAATGACAGCTCTCTCCTCTCCTCTCCTCTCCTCTCCTCTCCTCTCCTCTCCTCTCCTCTCCTCTCCTCTCCTCTCCTCTCCTCTCCTCTCCTCTCCTCTCCTCTCCTCTCCTCTCCTCTCCTCTCCTCTCCTCCCCCTCCCCTCCCCTCCCCTCCTCCTCCCCTCTCCTCTCCTCTCCTCTCCTCTCCTCTCCTCTCCTCTCCTCTCCTCTCCTCTCCTCTCCTCTCCTCTCCTCTCCTCTCCTCTCCTCTCCTCTCCTCTCCTCTCCTCTCCTCTCCTCTCCTCTCCTCTCATCTCATCTCATCTCCTCTCCTCTCTCCTCTCCTCTCCTCTCCTCTCCTCTCCTCTCCTCTCCTCTCCTCCTCTCCTCTCCTCTCCTCTCCTCTCCTCTCCTCTCCTCTCCTCTCCTCTCCTCTCCTCTCCTCTCCTCTCCTCTCCTATCGCTTCCCCTTTTCTTGACTTCTCTCCTCTCCACTCCACTCCTCTTCTCTCATCTTTTCTCCTCTCTTTTCTTTCTCAACTTTCCTATCTCTCACTCTCACTCACTGTTCCATCCATTAAAGATGGCAGACTTACTCTCACTCTGTGGTGTTATAGTGATAATCACCATGGTTACAGCTGTTCTCACTCTGTGGTGTTATAGTAATAATCACCATGGTTACAGCTGTTCTCACTCTGTGGTCTTATAGTAATAATCACCATGGTTACAGCTGTTCTCACTCTGTGGTGTTATAGTAATAATCACCATGGTTACAGCTGTTCTCACTCTGTGGTGTTATAGTAATAATCACCATGGTTACAGCTGTTCTCACTCTGTGGTGTTATAGTAATAATCACCATGGTTACAGCTGTTCTCACTCTGTGGTGTTATAGTAATAATCACCATGGTTACAGCTGTTCTCACTCTGTGGTGTTATAGTAATAATTACCATGGTTACAGCTGTTCTCACTCTGTGGTGTTATAATAGTAATCACCATGGTTACAGTTGTTCTCACTCTGTGGTGTTATAGTAATAATCACCATGGTTACAGCTGTTTCCTCCTGCTAATGTTGCTCAGCCACTCTAAGCCTGGTTATTACAGGAGAGGAGGGGAAGGGTGTGGAGGGATCACACAGGGGTAACACTTTATTTGGATAACCTCCTAAAGATGATTTATAGATGTTCAACTAACTATAAAAAAATAGTTCAACTAAATATCTAATAACATATAACCATACTGTTAATCCTAACCAGAGTCTGGTGGGAACTGTTACACAAGAGGATCCATGAACTCCATTATCAGTTCTGTATGTCCTACAGAGTTAGCATCCGCTATGCAAAACTCAGTCCGAATATATCAGATTATGAAATATTTATACGCTGACCTTTCTCTCTCTGTAATAAATGTGTGATTGAATTTTCTGTGTTTTTTACCATAACGTGCAGAGAGAATACAGAATAGTCCTCTACTGCAGGGCAGCCAGAACGGGACAAACATATAGATTTACATTTAATTTTGTTGAATAAATGCTGTCACACACACACACACACAGTGACTCAGTGCCAAGCCATGATTATTTTATTTGACGTCAATTAGCATATGCTAATGGGAGGCCACTGCCTCGCTGTTTGCAGGAGAAAATTGCTCTCGTTTTGATCTACATATTAATTATCCAGAGAAGAAGATGAGAGAGATGAGAAGTCCAGGCATAAAAAGGTGAGGTTGTGTCCCAAATGGCACCCTATTCTCTTTATAGTGCACTACTTTTGACCAGGGTACATAGGGCTCTGGTCAAAAGTAGTGCACTATATAGGGAATAGGGTGCCATTGGAAGAGGCAACCTTAATGAAATCAGCAGGTATGATGTGTCCTCTTTAATTAATAGGGTTTTCTACAGACAACAGCAGCAACTCACCGTTATAATTATGTCCTTTGTTGAGATTCTATAGACTCTTCAGCCTGACTATTGAAACAGTGATTCATCTTTCAGAGTGAGTTAACACACACACACACACACACACACACACACACACACACACACACACACACACACACACACACACACACACACACACACACACACACACACACACACACACACACAACGCACGCATGGATGCACACCAGTAAGATCTGCTTGGCTCACCTCTCCCTCCATCAGTGTTGACCCAGGAGGACCTGGTATTTCTGGTCTGAATTAACCCCCAACTATAAATACACAATCCCACTACATTTTTTACGCAACTCATTTTTTTACGTGTTACACTTCTGTCATTGGGGAACAGAACACAAGCCATGGCTTTGTGTTTATGGTCCATAGATGGGTTTGCTCCATATAACTAGCACTGACACGAGGAGTCAGGAACCCCCTCTAAATGTGCAACATTCCATCTTCCTGACAGGTCCACTAATCATTGGGACGAACCAAAACAGAGGTAATAGGTGAGGCCCAAATTGATTCCAAATGATCCCTAATAATCACCCCCTACAGGTAATTAACGCCTGGGCGGTGTGTGTGTGTGTATGTATTTTAGTGAGGGCGGCTGGGCTAATTGGTAGCTAATTAAAGGTAAGTGCATCCAGCTGTAT